>NC_052358.1:10112207-10208797 GCF_009727055.1 Benincasa hispida
TTTCATTGAAACCAAAATGGTATTTTAACTTTTATTTTAAACCTCTAAAATAATATATTTTATGGTGAATTGCAATAATTAGTTGGCTTGATAACCATTTAGATTACATTTTCTGGTTTTTAAAAATCAAACTTATAAATATTATCCTACTTATAATTTTATTTGTTTTGTTATAAACTTTTCACTAATATTTTATAAAACTAAACAAAATTTTGAAAACTAAAATTCACTAAATGTAGTTTTATACATAAAGTTTTTTAACATTCAAATGTTTCTTTAAAAATAATAATAATAAAAATCATAATATGAAATTTAGGTGGAAAGTTGAAGCTAGATGCAAATTTGACCTAAAAACAAACAAAGCATTGAAGTAACTGGCCTTTGGGAGTAAAATTCTTGAATATAATAATACATAAAATTATGTCGAGGTTTCAAATATTATTTTGATTAAAAGGTTGGTTACTATTATTTTCAATTAAATTGCGCCTCGTAATTCTATCAATTTTTAAGATTAAATCAAACATTTGCAAATGACATCAATTAAACTTTGAAATGTAAATGGATGCTGATAAAACTTTTATTAAAAAAAAAAAAAAAAAAAAAACCCATTGTTTTTCCCCTTTTGTTTGATTATTCAAATTAGTTCAGTCAATGTATTTGGTAACCAATTTGAACTATATTTTCTAGAATTTGTTTTTAAATCATGTAGTCTAGATAGTATAAATTCTAAAAAATAATAAATAAATGGTTAAAATCACCTTGGTTAATTTCATTTTAAATATGTCTATTACTCTCAGAATTAGTTTAACATTTTTTAAAAAGTGCAATTTTCATATATCAAAGTTGGTTTCGAATGCAAAAGTTGTTTCAGTATATCTTTGGAAGCAATGGTTGAAGTATTAATTTTACAAAAAGATATATATTTTGTTTGTCTCATTGTTAAATTTTTATATGCATGATTGATTTGTTGAGTAATTCTAAACATATATCTCATTCAAACTAGTTGTCGTTAAACATTTAGGAGGTGTTTGGCTCAGCAACATGAGTTTAATTGAGTTGGTAATGAAGGAACTCTATGAGGAGAGAACCTTGAGCGGAAGCAAGATCGTCCCAAATTCATTTTTCATTGAATGTGAATTTTATAGTAAATCAAGAACAAAATATGCATTTACATAAATTATAGCATGCACTAACAGAAAAACTTAGGGTTTCAGAAACTCTTACCTTTGAAGACTATTCTTTAAGAATCCCTCGAACAAGTCACGAATGAATCTCTTTCTCCAAAAGGGACACCACCAAATGGAGCCTCATGTATTCAACTTAGGGATTGAGAATGACAAGAGGTGTGGGCTCTACCTTGGGGTTTTGGAAGAGGGAAGGAGATAGAGAGGAGGAGAGGGAGGAGAATAATTTTTCTTCTCTTTTCGTTTATTTTTTTAGAAAGAATTATTCTCTCAGTGTTTCATGAAGGAAGATGAATGAGCACCATCCCTCTCTCTGATCCCTTTCATCACGTATTTGGATGAGATAAATTAGGGGAGGGAGTTATAACTCTCTCTCTTTAATTAATTAATATTATTTTAATAATAATTATACATATAATAAGAACCTTATTATATGTATATAAACTATATGTTATATCTCATATGACACATAACCTATAGTTACATACTGTATCAAATACAATATAACCTATAGATGTATTTTCTCTCAATCATACATGACATTTAATATAAATCATATTTATAGTAAACTCATTTATATGAATCTCATTCATATAATTGATATTTGGATCATATCCAAATATTTAATTTCTCTCAACTTATTTATGGTATTTAATATAAATCATATTTATATTAAATTTAATTACATGGATCTCATTCATATAATTAGTATTTGAATCATATTCAAATTTCTCTCATATTACCTTATATAATAATGTATCAAATACATTATATTAATTATACCACATATATAATTAATTTAATTAATTATATCATATGTAATTATTTTCCTCAATTAATTTGAACATTTTAAATTTTCAAATGAATCCAAAAATAATTCTCAATTAAATTCCTATTAAGCTACAGAGGGGACCTTATGAACTTGTAGATTAAAGCTCTAACGGTACTTTGATAATTAATTAAACCTTAATTAAATCACTCAACATTCATTAATTGTTGGTCATTCCACTAAAGACTGACATATGCACTCTTCGCACTACAGATAAATTTTCGTGTCCATTTGATATAACCAATCAACAATGCGATGACCCTTCACAAATTGCTCGTAAGTACAACTGGACCAAAATTACCGTTTTACCATTGTAGTTACATCTAACTCCTTAAGTACCACTGATCCCTCTAATGAACAATAAATCATAGTCCAATCATGACCAAGTTCCTCTTAGGCCAAGAGAGGATGTGGTCACTATGTTCAAGCCCCAAAATCAGCCATTAGGTGAGCAATTTATCTACTTGCCCCTACATCCGGGAAGGGGTGAAGTTCGTCTCGTGTAGTGTGTTCCCAACTCCCCAGTCAAACGAATCCCTAAAATGGTAGGCTTATTGAGTTGGCAATCTGGCCACTCTCACCCCATACAAATCAAAGGACCGCCTTCATGAGCATAAGTTCACGACTCACTTGAGATTCAGGTCATGTTACCTATGGTCACCCTAGTGAAATGTAAGTCTCTATTATTAACAACGTTATATAAATAGACTAATCATTTCGTGGTCCGGTCTTATACAAACTATTTGTATAGGATACCCCCGCTCACATGTCTCTACATGAATGATCAGGATCATATCATTTAGTAGCACTTAACAACACTTGTACCAACTACAAAGTGGGTCATATCCGCAGTGTCATCAAGATAAAGTACCCAACCTCATCAATTTACTATAGACCGTTTAGGTTATTATTTAAACAAAATCCATTTGTATATCTCTACATACTTGTTTAAATTATATAAAATAACCTAAGATATTAGTTTATTGGATTGAGTGTATGCATATAAAATAACACTTGTTTTATTAACAACAATATGTTTATACACAGTTTACAAACTACGAGATTACAAGAAGATCTATGACACCAATCCCAACATTTTTTCATTAGCAAGAGTTCACAACTCACTTAGGATTCAAGTCATGTCACATATGGTCATCATAGTGAAATGTAAGTCTCTATTATTAACGATGTTATATAAAGAGACTAATCATTTCGTGGTCCGGTTTTATACAAACTCTTAGATACCTCCACTCACATGTCTCTATATTAATGATCGGGATCAAATTATTTGTAGCACTTTACAACGCTCGCAAGTCGTAACACCTACAAAGCGAGTCATATCCGTAGTGTCACTAGGATAAGGTACCCAGCTTTATCCATCTACTACAAAAAGCTTACGTTATTATTTAAACAAGATCCACTTGTATGTCTCCACATACTTGTTTAAATTACATAAAATAATATAGGTTCTTAGTTTATTGGATTGAGTATATGCTTATAAAATAATATTTATTAACAACAATATATTTATACAAAGCTTACAAACTACAAGATTACAAGAAGATTTAGGATACCAATCCTAATAATCTGCCACTTGTCCTAAAGTTTAGGGAGCCTAATGTACAATATAAATAAAGTACAAAATCAAAATAAACTAGGGCATTCACAATACCCAGTAACATCTCCCACTTGCCCTAGACAATATATCGCATATCTCGTAGACCCAGACTTTCTAGATGACTATTGAACAATTTAGCTGTGAGAGCTTTTGTCAACAGATCAGCAACGTTGTGCTCTGAAACAGTCTTCATGACAGCCGCGTCACCTCAATGCACAATCTCCCGAATCAAATGATATTTTTGCTCTATGTGCTTGCCTCTTCAGTGACTTCTATGTTCCTTAGAATTTGCCATAGCACCGTTGTTACCATGATAAAGTGTGATGGGCAAAAACATATTTGAAACAACTTCCAAATCAATAAAGAACTTCTTAAGCCAAACAACCTCGTTAGCAGTTTCACAAGCAGCTACCTATTCAACTTCCATAGTAGAGTATGAGATGCATCCTTGTTTGATGCTTTGCCATACTATAGCTCCTCCATTCAGAGTAAACACTGATCCTAATGTGGATTTTCGAGAATCTCGACCAGTCTGAAAGGAGTCTGTGTATCCTATAAGAATCAAATCCTATCTTTATACACAAGCATATAGTCCCTCATTCTCCGAAGATACTTGAGGATCGTTTTGATCGTCGTCCAATGATCTAATTCTAGATTGGACTGATATCAACTGACAATGTCAGGTATAGTATATAACATTACATACATAAGGCTACCAACAACCGATGCATAAGGAATTCATCTCATTTCCTCAACCTCTTGAAGAGTCTTAGGATACTATTCTTTAGACAATACAATTTCATGCCTGAAAGGTAATAAACCCTTATTGGAATTGTGCATCGAATATCTGACAAGCATCTTGTCAGTATACGATGCTTGAGACAAAGCCAACCTTTTGTTCTTACGATCCCTTATAATCTGGATCCCTATAACAAACTGTACCTCTCTCAAACCTTTCACTTGGATTTGGGTGGCTAACCATTTCTTTACATCAGACAGAAAACCTACATCATTCCCAATGAGTAGGATATCATCCACATACAGCACGAGGAAAGCTATTGAGTTGTTGATGATTTTCTTGTAAACACAAGGCTCATCAACATTCTGATCAAAGCCATAAGTTTTGATCGTAACATCAAATCTTATATTCCAAAATTGAGATGCTTGTTTCAGTTCATAAATGGATCTACTAAGCTTGCAAATTATTTACTTTTGATCTTGTTCAATGAATCTTTCTGGTTGATTCATGTAGATGGTCTCTTTAAGATTACCATTCAAAAATGCATTCTTGACGTACATTTGTCATATTTCATCGTCATAATATGTGACTATGGACAAGAGAACTCTGATAGACTTTAATATGACAACATGTGAGAAAGTTTCTTCATAGTCCACTTCCTCAACCTGGGTATAACTCTTTGCCACAAGTTTAGCTTTAAAGGCTTGTACCTTTCGTACACGCTTTTCCTCTTGTAGATCCATTTACAACCTATAGGTTTTACCGCATCAGGTTAATCTACAAGCTCCCAGACAGGATTGAAGTACATCACTCAATTTCTTGATTCATGGCTTTAATCCATCCATCCTTGTCAACATCATTGCTTGCTTATAAGACAATAGATCCTCAACTTTATCATCAGTTATGATGTTTTGGGCTTCTGTTAAACCCATGTAACGTACAGATGGGTTCATAACCCTTCCACTACATCAAGGCAATCTCAACTCTTGAGATGGATGATTAGATGAACTGACATCAACAACTCTTGTTGATGTATCGATCCATTCAACAACTTTGCTGAAGTCTCAGTAGATTCATTAGAAATTTCACTTAAAACAATTTTGCTTTATGACTTATGATCCCTCGTGTGGTCTTCTTCCAAGAAAGTAGCGTTTGTCGATACAAACACTTTATTCTCACTTGGATCATAGAAGTATCCACCTTTCATTTCCTTGGGGTTGTTGGGGTTGATGCCCTAAACTCTCGTAGGGTCTTGTAGTTTGTAAACACTTGTGATGTAGTAATATGAGATATTTTCTCACAGTTGTCTATGAAACATGAGATGTTTTATTTGTATTTACCACAAACTAATAAACTAAGATCCCTGGTTGTCGTTGCAACTTAAGCATGTATGTGGAGCCATACAAGTGGATCATGCCTTGAGTGATAACCAAAATGGTATGTAGCATATGAATATAGGAGGAAAACCTTATCCTGGCGACAATACGGATGCGGCCCGTTTTGAAGATAGTTTCAAGTGTCATGATATGCTACAGATAGTCTGATCCTGATCATTCATGTGGAAACATGTGAGCGGGGGTGTCCTATACAAAGGAGTTTATATAAGACCGGACCACAAAATTTTTAGTCTCTTTATATAACAGGGGTAAATAGATAGATTGCTCCCTTAAGAGCTGATTCCGGAGCTTGAACGATTTGGCACCACACATCTTCTCATGGCTCAAGAGGTGTCCACTCATAGTAGGACTATGATGTATTGTTTATTAGAGGGATCAGTGGTACTTAAGGAGTTATATGTGACTATAGGGGCAAAATGGTAAATTAGCCCAGTTATACTTATGAACGTCTATGAAAGGTTATCGTACTGTTGATTGGTTATATTTGATAGACATAAAAATATATTTGTAGTGAGAAGAGTGCAGCTGTCGGTCTTTAGTGGAGTGTCCGACAATTAACGGATGGTGGATCTTGTGGCTAAAGAATTTAGTCAGACATTCACATACCGTTGAAACTTAAAGCTACAGGTCCATAAGGTCCCCTTGGTAGCTCAATGGATTCAAGTTGAAAATCCGTTTTTGGGTCAGTTTGAAGTGTTCAAATTGACAAGAGGGAGTTTGATTATATATGATATGATTAAACTGGTTCAGTTATATATGATATAATTGATATGATGTATGATATGTATTAATTGGAGGAAAATGATATAAATATGATTCATATCAAGTAAAGGAGAAAATAACTATGGTTTAAATGTTACATATGACGTGATATTAAAACTATAGGTTATAAATATAATATGATAAGTTAGTTATTATATTTATTTATAATGAAAACAATTGTGAGATAATTGTGGGTGGTTTCTCCTTAACCGTGCGTGAAAGTGGGAGGTTGTATTCAGTTTTAATAACTGAAGGATAAAATGAAAAAGGTTTTCATTTTGTAAAAGATCGTTTCATTAAGTACACACCCTATCGTTTAGTTCACGAGAGATTACACGACAGCTATCAAGTATTTGTCTAAACGATCGTGCAGTTTTTTTTTTTTTAATTAAACGATCGCGTGGCAAGCAAGCTTCACTAAACGATCGTGTGAATGATCACACCTGATTTCCTAAACGATCATGTACCTATTGAAATTTTACTAAGCACGAAGTCTATACGATAGACACTATATTATCCCACTTGCTTGGTTATTGAGTTCAATCGTTGTTTCCTCCTTCCCTCTACCAAATCCAACAGAGCCCACACCTCATGGATTCTCACTCCGAGAATACCAAGGTTACTAAGTAGTGGTGTCTGAGAGGTTACTTGTTCGTGGAGAATTTTGTTCGTGACTACTTGACGATTGGGTAGACGATTTGGGTGAGAACGAGATTTTGCTGTCCAAGTTTTTCACGAGAGCAAGAGACCTGTGAAAGAAGAGTTCTTCAAAGGTAAGTCTCTCACTCCTTCTGTATTTAATTTATAAAGCATGTCGTAATTGTTCTAAAATGCATAACTAGTTTGCATGTTTGTGAATGCTTGTAATTCCGTCACAATGAATTTGGATCGATCATACTTCCGCTCATGGGTTTTTTAATAAAAGTTCCTTCAGGAGTAGCCTACAAATTGGCATACTTTTGAATGGGGTTTCAACTTTTTGGGGTTTGCCATTAGCACATGGGTTGTACATCCCTAAATTCTGAAGTGGCGTAAACTACATTCACAACCTCTCTATAACTCAAAAGATGTTTAGAAACACTATTTGAGGGAACATTGTTCAAAATATAAACTATTGTCTCTATTGCATATCCCTAAAACGAGTCAGAAAGATGAGCATAACTCATCATAGACCGAACCATGTCCAACGGGGTTCTGTTTCTCCTTTCTGATACACCATTCTGTTGAGGTGTACCTGGGGCTGAGAGTCGAGACGTGATTCCATGTTCTATCATATAGTTTTGAACTTTAAGTCCATATACTCTCCACTACGATCAGATCGTAGTATTTTTATCTTTTTACCTAACAAGTTTTCAATTTCAGTCTTATACTCCTTGAACTTTTCAAGAGCTTCAGACTTATATTGCATTAGGTATAAATATCTAAATCTAGAATAATTATCTATGAAAGAGATGAATTATTCATACATTCATCGTGCTCTTACATTCATCGAACCACAGTGGTCTGAATTTATAAGCCCAAGGTTATTTGGCTCTATAACCTTTTCCAGCAAAAAGTTGTTTGGTCATTTTGCCTTCAAGGCATGACTCACATACTTCATTAACCTTTCATTCCTATTGAGATTGATGTGACTTAACCTTAGATACCGAAGATGAGCATTTTCTTTATGAGAAGATCTTTTTACAGTTATTGTTGTTTTGAACATTTTAGTATTGAGCATGATTTTTATGACTAACGACTTTAGTACATATAAGTTATTTTTCATTGAACCAAAACCTAACTTCATTCCATTCTTAAAATAAACACTTTATTTTCAGTTAAGGATATGGAATATTTTTGTTCAATTAGTCAGGAAACAGAAATTAGGTTTCTCTTATGAGGAACTACATATGCGTCATCTAATAACATATATTGTTTATTGTCCAAAAATAACTTAAGCTTGCTCTAATAACATATATTGTTTCTTGTCCAAAAATAACTTAAGCTTGCCCACAACAACAGCTGAAACGACCTCACCGATACCGACTCTAAGAGTCATCTCTCCAGCTTCCAATTATTTCCAGGAATTAATTCCTCGATGGGAAGAACACACGTGGTTAGTAGCTCCTGAATCAACTATCCAGGCAGAATCATCATTCTCTATTAAGTACGTCTCCAAGACAAATAAATAATATTTATTTTCTTTGGAGTTCTTTCTTTTCTGGAGAGTAGTGCGACTAGTTCCATAACCCAAGTTATAAACTCCAAGTTTCATCTCATAGGACAATCCTCGTCGATAAACTTCATCAAAGTTGGCAACGATTGCTTTCTTTGTTAGTCCTCTGACATTCAATATGGACTGGAGATTATTTTGGGAACTGATATTATTGGTTTAATTGTCATCAAACCCATTTTTCTTGAATCGTGAGAACTTTCGTTCAAACAATTCTCGCATTGATTGCATGATCTCATATGCAATGACCACGTTCTCAAACTTTTTGGCCAATACATCGAGTATGCTTGCCAAACTATGAACTCAGGTTGTTAGAATTAGCCTTCGTCCACACCTTATATGCATCACGAACATTTCCTGGTGCATCAGGGGTTAGGACTTGAAGACAATCCTCGGTCATGATAATTTTGAGTTCATTTACCATGAAAAACGTTTTAATGAATTTTTTCCATCTCGTGTAATTGAAATCGGTCAAACTAGAAAAGACAACTAATGAAAAAACGTTATTTGACATATTTGCTGAAAAATAAACACATTGATCTATATTAGATTTTAGCATAATTCTTTAAAAAAATCCAATTAATTTTAGCAAAATCTAGATGAACCCCATTTAACGTCTAATTTTGCAATGACACTTCAGTGATTTAAGACAAAAGCCAATGAAAGGTAGTCAGTTATCCCTTCACTGAATTGAGACATTCTCAATCAATCATTCCACCAGAATAACTCTTATTTCTATAACAACTAGTCCTCATTTATTTGGTCAATAAATCATTAACTTACTTAATAAATTCCCATAAGTGTGACCCTCCATTTTAGACCCCAGAGTTTTGCTCCAATGAGCCAATTGAAGGAAAAAAAACCGATTGGGGCAAAAACTAAAGTGATCCTATCCATTTATGGAGTCTGGATTGATATTGACCTACTGCATAAACCATCTGAAGGGGGACACTCCTAGGGCACCTCGAGGCCATGCAAGAAGATCTCACGGTGTAAACCAATGAAAGAGACCGTAGGACATGTTGACACGCATCCCTCTCTCACTTACTATAAATACTTTCTCCATTCACCTTGATATTGATCCATGCAAACACCATTCGAAGGGATACACTCCTAGAGCGCCTCAAGGCCAAGCATGAGTCTCACGGTGTGAATATTAAAGGAGAAACGTGAGTGGAAAAATTGACATATCATATATATCTTTTTCCTCCCACTAAGTATTTTAATAACTTAGGGTTTAATTTACTTAAGAAAAATACGTCTAATTATTTTTACTAAGTGATTGTTTAAGTTTGTCCAAAAGTAACACTTACTTTAGAAAATTAAACAATTTTTTTTTAATTAATATTCGTTAAACACTTTAACAAATGTTAATAAATAATTGCATGTTTGCAGCAAATCCATCTAATTCACCTTTCCAGGTAGGTTCCTAAGTAGGAGTGTGACGTTTTTGTCATCTCAAGTACCCCAGCCTAGACAGAACCCGCCTTAAACAAAAGGTCCCTTATATATATGTTTTCTACAAATTAATCTTTTATTGAAATCAATTTAATCCTATTAAACTGATTAAAAAATATTAATCTAATTTCTAATCTCATTAGAAATTTGTGAACTTAGGTCTATCTCAATCATATTTTAAAACAATTTAAAAAAAATGATTATAACCTAAGGTTTGCGTGCAATTCTTAATTCTTAATTTTAATTCTAATTTCAGTTAGTTATAACGATTATAAATAAATGAAACAATTAAAACATCCATTGCATGCTTGACATACTTCAGTTAATCATAACACTTATAAATTAACCTAAGGTAACGTCATGCTCCATGCAATCTCCATTCATTACTAATATATATAACAATTATATAGCTAGGTAAGAATCATATAGCATACTTTTCATATATACATTCAACCATATATTATAATAATTATAATATAAATGATGCATGAAAAATGCTATAATGCATGCATACATATAACATTTATACTATATGATGCATGAGCATGCTTTATAATTTAAATCATGCACATACATATATTATAACATTTATAATATAAAATGATGCATGAATATAAATGCATAACCTACGGTGGGTTTTAAAACAATATGACATATAATATAGAGCATACATCATATGTATATTTGAAATAAACAGTTAATGGACTGGGATAGGACACCTTAAAGGAAAGTTAAAAGGCTAACTATTACAGCATGAGAGTCATCCGGTTCGAAACAGGTGAACCAGGCCTTGAACCGCTTGAACCGAACTGCCCTTCAACAAACTCTCTGCAGTGATCGTGTAGCAAATTTGTCGTGTGATTGTGTAGCAAATGCTACACGGTCGTGTAGCAAAATCTACACGATCTTGTAGCATCGTGTAGCAAATGCTACACGATCTTGTAGCTGTAGCTACACGATGTTGTAGAATTGCTTTATCTTTTTCATCGAAGCAGTGCTTTGAAAAACATCTTTGAAGCTTCCCGAGAACAGCACGAGCAATTCAAACAACAAATACATACTCTATAGCAAAATTACGCCCAAAACAGGGGCCTTTTATAAACCAAATTTGTAAACGAAATAAAGCCTTAAAACTAAGTATCTTATCCCGAAACATCCATCAATAAAACCACATTCATATTGAAACCATTCGTCACATGAACTTTAAACATAATGCAGTAAAACCCACTAACACTGTAAAAACGATTCAATAAAAAAAAATGGAGTTTGGGATTAGAAAACCAGCAACCTGGCTCTGATACCAATTGAAGAAACTTTATGAGGAGAGAACCTTGAGCAGAAGCAAGATTGTCCCAAATTCATTCTTCATTGAATGTAAGTTTTACAGTAAATCAAGAACAAGGTATGCATTTACATAAATTATAACATGCATTAATAAAGGAAAACTTAGGACTTCAAAAACCCTTATTTTTGAAGACTATTCTTCAAGAATCCCTCGAACAAGTCACGAACGGATCTCCTTCTTCAAAAGGGACACCACCAAACGGAGCCTACTATATCCTCCTTAGGGATTGAGAATGGCGGGAGGTGTGGGCTCTGCCTTGGGGTTTTAGAAGAGGTAAATAGGTGGAGAGAAAGAGGAGGAAAATAACTTTTCTTCTCTTTTCGTTTTTTTTTTCAGAGAGAACTATTCTCTCAGTGTTTCATGGAGGAAGATGAATGAGCACCATGGCCCTCTTTGATCCTTTCATCACGTATTTGACTGAGAGAAATTAGAGGGAGGGAGTTAATTAATTAATATTAATTTAATAAAATTAAATTAATAATAATTATATATATAATAACGACCTTATTATATGTATATAAACTATATGTTATATCCCATAAAACATAATCTATAGTTACATATCACATCAAATACAATATAACTTATAGATGTATTTTCTCTTAACCATACATGGTATTTATTGTAAATCACATTTATAGTAAATTCACTTATATGGATCTCATTTATATAATTGATATTTGGATCATATCCAAATATTTGATTTCTCTCAACTTATTTATGGTATTTAATATAAATCATATTTATATTAAATTTAATTACACGAATCTCATTCATATAATTAGTATTTGAATCATATTTAAATTTCTTTCATATTACTTTATATTATAATTGATCAAATACATTATATTAATTACAACACATATATAGTTAATTTAATTAATTATATCATATTTAATTAATTCCCTCAATTAACTTGAACACTTCAAATTAATCAAAAAATAATTCTCAATTAAATCATTATTGAGCTATAGAGGGGACCTTATGGAGCTTTAGATTGAAGCTCCAACGGTACTTTGATAATTAATTAAACTCTTTAATTAAATTACCCAACATTCGTTAACTGCCAGTCATTCCACTAAAGACCGGCAACTACACCCTTCGCACTATAGATAAATTTCTGTGTTTATTGGATATAACCAATCAACAATGCGATGACCCTTCACAAATTTCTCATAAGTACAACTAGGCCAAAATTACCGTTTTGCTCATGTAGTTACATCTAACTTCTTAAATGCCACTGGTCCCTTTAATGAACAATAAGTCATAGTCCAACTATGACCAAGCCTCTTTCGAACCATGAGAGGGTGTGACCACTATGTTCAAGCCCTGAAATCTGCCCTTAAAGGAGCAATTTATCTACTTGCCCCTGCATCGAGGAAGAAGTGAATTCTGTCTCGTGGAGCTGTGTTTCCAACTCCCTAATCAGACGAATCCCTGAAATGGTAGGCTTATTGAGTTTGCAATCTAGCCACTCTCACCCATTCAAATCAAAGGACCGCCTTCATAAGCAGGAGTTCACATCTCACTCAGGATTCAGGTCATATAACCTATGTCATCCTTGTAAAATGTATGTCTCTATTATTAACGACGTTATATAAAGAGACTAATCATTTTGTGGTCCGATCTTATACAAACTCTTTGTATATGATACTGATAACTTATAGAAATACAAGTTATTTATGCCACCTTATCTAGATATTGTGGCCAAAAAGTATTTATGCGCCAATTATATGAAAATTAACCTAGTATGAAAATAATTATAAATGTTTGCAATTACACCTACTAACGCCAAAAAGATGGAGGACAAGCCAAACTTTACTCTGTTTTGCAGGAGACCAAGTCACCGCTTGCGCTCAAGGCTCATGAGAAACTGATCAACGCATCTCTGTCACATTGCGTCTGTCGATCAACCATGAAGAGACGATTACCGAAGTAACGGCGCAATGCGACAGTCGATCCAGAGTTATGCTTTGACCGCATACGGTAATAAAAACAAACACCGCATGCGAACTCATGATCGAAAGATGCAGCTGAGCAATGCAAAGATGAAGGATTGAGACACATGTACAACTAACCGTTGTGCAGAATTGATGGTCCGATTGCATAAAAGAAGGAATAATATCCCTCCATCTTCGAAATTTCCATAACAAAAGTGGGGACCACAAGGCCGGATTCAAAGGATCTACTCCTATAAATACCCCAACGAATTTAGAGAAAATTATGCTATTTGATACTGGGCTAAGTACTGTAAGATTTTAGAGAGAAAAAGGTTGAGCTGGGTGCTGAAAAGAAGAAATCTGGGAAGAGAAAGAGATAAGGCCGAGAGGTAAATCTCAGATCCGACTAGCTGTATACCCGATCGAAGCTCTGTGCAGAGACCCCTTTTACCAGTAGAGCAAGCATGAGAGGGAAGCTCTTCCTACCATCGCAACCATCCTATCCGGCAAGTAGATCTCCATCGAATCTGTGTCAAGACATTGGCACCAGATTGTATCTGTTCTATCTCTCTTTCATTGTATTCCATATTTTCTTTATCTCTTAATTCACACATCATGTATCAAATACTTAGTAAAAATATTAAATGTTTCGATAGATTTCATTTACCATTCTCTGTCTGTTTTCGTTCACCCATTAGTCACTTTCTCCATGATGTTTTCTTAATCTCTTGATGAGCAATATGAATCACCAAGAACTTAATATGCAGTAAAGTTATCAAATACGTTTAGCTAAAGCATGCTAGACGACATCTTCACCTGTGAGAGCAGAAGTGAAAATGTCATTTTGATCTATCGAGAGAAGGTCAGAAGAGTGCATTAACTAAAGTGAGTAGACTTCTAGACATGGAAGTAACCTTGCATTCATTATGTTAAACTCTGTTTCACCACAAACATGTAGGAAATGCGGTCGATCACCGAGAGGTGTACGCTAAGAGAAGAGTGTAACAGTATTTATACCTCAATTCAATTAAGAACTTGCATTGTTTATAATACTTATCTTTCTCTTTCTAATCTGTTCACAAGACTTGTCATTGCATCCCATGTCTTTGCACAATCTTCACAGCCAGCCTTAATCCTAGTATCTTGCACATAAAGCCTGTATCTTGTAACATCTAGTTTAGGTTTATTGTATTTCCATGTTTTATCGCATTCTACTGCTTTCCTTTATTATACTGTAATTTACATACTGTACACACTTTTTAAAGAATTGAAAAATCCGGTCGCATATACCATGAACATACCGCAATAACCGGCACCACTTTCCCGTGTTCGACCTCGGATCACACCGAAAAACTTGTGGTGGAATTACACTTGTTTCCATCGTAAGGAAACTTGTGACAACGCAGGGCATACTACTTGAGCATCTCTAATTAACGCATAAATAGTAGTAGTATCGCATCATCATGAGCATTGAATATCATACATACAAAATCGCATTACAAGTTTATATCCCCCACTCACATGTCTCTACATGAATGATCAAGATCAGATCATTTGTAGCACTTTACAATACTTGTAATACCTACAAAGAAGACCGTATTTGTAGTGTCACTAGGATAAGGTACCCAACCTTATCCATCTATTACAAACTGTTTAGGTTATTATTTAAACAAAATTCACTTGTATATCTCTACATACTTGTTTAAATCACATAAAATAACCTAGGATCTTAGTTATTGGATTGAGTATATGCTTATAAAATAAAACTTATTTTAGTTATTGGATTGAGTATATGCTTATAAAATAAAACTTATTTTATTACCAACAATATATTTATACAAAGTTTACAAACTACGAGATCACAAGGAGATTTAGGACACCAATCCCAACAGGTAAAAATTATCAAGTCAATGTTTGGCCACAAAATTTAAATGTTGGTGGAGTTGAGATTTTTTTTTTTTTTACCAACTCACCCCAACTTACTCCAACTCCCCATCTAACTCACTCAAACTCTAGCTCATTCTAATGTTTTCAATGGTTCTACCCATCGGTCACTGTTGTCGACTATCGTTACCACACTCCGACGACCACATTCACATGGCCAACTTCGACAACCAACTCGAAGCTTCCACGACCACCTATGACGACAACTTTGGCGACCAACTATGCCTTCGTACAAAGCAACTTCGACGACCACCTTCGCATTACTAACTCCGATGACCAACTTTAGTCTCCTATAACCACCTTCGTACAAGCAACTCAGGTCACATACTTCGACAATCACCTTTGTGTGCCCAATTCTGATGACCAACTACAGGCTCCGACAACCACTTATGCACAACCAACTCCAGGCTCTTGCAAAACACCTTCGACGACAACTCCAACAAAGACCACCTTCGATGATCAACTCTGGTGACAACCACCTTTGACAACCAACACTAACATTAACCTCAGGCAACCAACTCCAATGAAGACCATCTCTTACTTATTGCACTTAAACTAATTGCATAATTCCTCTAATAAGAAGTTTAAAGTTCATTAGTTTTACGTTCGGAGTCTACTTTTTATAGTTTAGATTTTGTTTAATTGTGGGAGAACAATTTGTGATGTATTGGGTGTTATTCATTGCTAAGTATTTTTGTTCGTATACATAGACCTTTTTATGGACATTATTATTTCATTTGTAATTGGTAAATTAGACTTAACTATAAAAAATGTTTGCTGAAAAAAAAGTTTGCAAAAAACGAGTTTGCACAGAAAAAAAATGTCGTTGTATAGTGTAAGATGTAAAGAATCAAACCTTTGCACAAAAAAGGAAAAAAGTCATTAACTATGAAAATTGAAATTCATATTACTGGGGTTGATGCCCTAAATCTCGTGGGTCATGTAGTTTGTAATTGTAATGTATAAACGATTTATTCATTAAACAAAATCTTAAGTATTTTACTTGACAGAGTAGCATTAGCCCACAAAACCAATAAACAAACATTCAAAGTTATCTTCTATAACTTAAACATGTATGTAGAGACACATGGATAGATTGTGTTTAAGTGATAACTTGAAGGGTTTGTAGTAGATTGATAAGGATGGGTACCTTATCCTGGTGATATTATAAATACGACCCACTTTTTAGATGTTACAATTGTGTAAAGTGCTACAAATGATCCAATCTTGATCATTCGTGTAGAGACATTGGAAGAGGGTCTTATATATAAATGGGTTTGTATAAGATCAGACTACGAAATGAATAGTCTCATTATATGACACCGTTAATAATTGAGATTTACATTTCACCAAGATAACCATAGGTGACAAGACCTAAATTCTGAGCCAGTTGTGAACTCTTGCCTATAAAGACGACCATTTGATTTGTATGGGTGAAGTGGCCAGATCACCGATTCAATAAGCCTGCCATTTTGGGGATTCGTCTAATTGGGGAGCTAGGAACACAACTACACAATATGGAATTCACTACTTCCTCAATATCGGGGTAAATAGATAAATTGCTCCTTTAAAGGCTGAATCTAGGGCTTGAACAATGTGACACCACACCCTCTCTTGGCTCGAGAGAAGTTTGGTCACAGTTGGACCATGATTTATTGTTCATCAAAGGAATCAGTGGTACTTAAGAAGTTAGATGTAACTACAGGAGCAAAACGGTAATTTTGGCCCAACTGTACTTACGAGTAATTTGTGAATTGTTATCACATTGTTGACTGGTTATATCCAATGAACATATCAATATTTTTATAGTGTGAATAATGCAACAGTCAATCTTTAGTGGAGTAACCGACAGTTAATGGATGTTGAGTAATTTAATTAAACTTAATTAATTATTCAATTACCATTTGAGTTTCAATCTACAGGTTCATAGCTAGGATTGTTGAGAATTAATTTTCTATTAATTTGAATTGTTCAAATTAGTTATATATGATATAATTAATTTAAATTAATTATATGTGATATGATTAATATAATGTATTTGATACATTGTAATATAGAGTTTATTTGAAAGGAAATAAATATTTGAATATGATTCAAATATTAATTATGTGATTTTGATTCATATAATTAAATTTAATATAAATTTGATTTATATTAGATTATTGGGAAAACTACAAACTATGTATTATATTATATTTAATACAATAAAAACTATAGATTATATATTATATTGAATATTATATATAGTTCATTATATATTAGATATCATATAATAAAGTGTATATTATATTATATCTGTCTCTTATACACATCTAGATGTGTATAAGAGACAGTCATATAATAAAGTGTATATTATATTATATCTGTCTCTTATACACATCTAGATGTGTATAAGAGACAGTCATATAATAAAGTGTATATTATATTATATAATATTGTTTTATTAAAATTGTTTAATATTTGAATATTAATTGAGGAGGGAGTTATGTAACCCCTTCCCCTCAATTCTCACGTAACATTATCGTGGGAGGTTACCACAAAGAAAGAAGTCTTCTTCATTGGTTCTCTAGTTTTTTCAGAGTGATGGATACAAAAATTTTCTCAAAAAAACTTCCTCTCAAAAGATTTTTCTTTCTCATCTAAAAATCTACAAAGATCAAAATTCTTGCATATTCTCACTCTACTCTAAGGAGAATATAGATGACGATTTTGTGGTGGTGTCCACATCGGTTTGCTGGTTTTGGTTCTTTGGTCGCAAGATTGTGATAGTTCGTGAAAAAGAGAAATTACGTGAAGATTATTTCTTCAAGAGGTTAGATTTTAAACTCTTATTCCCTTCTGCTTATTTCAAAGCATGATGTAAAAATTTATGCATAATGTGTTTCTCTGTAATTTTGTATTATGTGAAATTTAAATTGGGACCGATCACCGCTTCCGCATCGAACTTCACTGTTCCCTTCACATATTTCACAGATGGCCAAAAAATAAAATAAGATAAGAATGGATTTTTTTTTCCTTTTTGAATTAACATTTATGGTTGAGTTAAAATTAATTGAGAGTTAGGGAATAGAGAAAATGTTCACATGACTTCGGGAGTGTGATAAGATTATTATACAATTGAGTGTTCAAATTATATAATGAAAATATATTGCATTTTTCCATAAGGAAAAAAAAAACTATTCAATTTTAAGTTTTTTCATGATTGAAGGTTGAGTGGTTATGAAAATTTTCATTTATTTGGAATATGTTTAGTGTTTAGGAATGAGAAAAAAAAAGTTATATAATTGAGTGTTCAAAATTTGTATTTATTATATGTTTATTTTATAGGAATTTGTTATGTTTCAAGGAAAAAAAAAAACATTGTTTAGAAATTTTGCTTAGAAAAACCGTACTAGATACCATAATCCAACTCAACTAAACTTTGCATCTCGATTACAGACTTTCTAACTCAACTCAACATCCCTAATATAGACATTTCAACTCAAATTAATTCAACTCTACACCCCAAACATAGACAATCTAACCCCACAAATAATCTAACTTTTTGGATAATAATTACCAACTAAACTCACGCCAAACGTTCCCTTAATGTTAAGCAATGTCTGTGGTTGTTCAGTAAGAATTTTAAATTATGAAGATAAAAATCACAAATAGCTAATCTAATATTTTAACAAAATTTAGCTACCAACTAATTCTTACAAAGTCAATTTAAATAATTTTTTTTCTAAAGTTAATTAACTTTACCAAACACAGTGATTCACTGATTTTAAGATGAAGTGATTTTGGTAACAAACAAACAATATATGTATATATAGTTTGACCATCCCAAAATCACTCAAACATATACACCCATGGAGTGGTGTTGACAGCGACACAATAAACTTAAGTAATTTATAAATCACTTAAGGCCATAATTTTTGTTTTTAGTGCCAATTCAATTTTTTTAAAAAATTTAAAATGAATTTTTATATTAAAAAATATATTAAATTAATAATATATTATTTCATATAGCAAATTCAATTCAAATTTTAAAATTAAAATATTTGCTATGTGATGTATTGTAAAATTATATGGTATTTCAAAATAATAATTATACAATATGTTCATAAATTAATATCAACATGAGTATAGTTCGACTAACATAACACTATAATATTGATCTCGATGTTAGATGTTTGATTTTCCTTTTTTCATATATATATATATAAGGCTTATATTTAACATGATATCTAATAGTATCTACTACTAGATTTGTGGTCTATAAATATACTATCACAAACATTTTAAACAATTGTTTAAATTGTGAATGTGTTACCAAACTCATATTTAAATATGAAATACGACTCTTATTTCAAATTTATATTTGTGAATGACATACCCAAGTAGCTAGAGATGTTGTTCATCATCGATGCCCCACCCCAAATAGATGGAGAATCCCTAATTGGACAGGGAATGGGGAGGGAGCGGGAAAAATTTTCTATCCGTTAACAAAGGATAGGGACTACATTCCTCATCCCCGATCCCGATCTCGTCCCGATCTCGATTAATATAACATACACACGTACATAATATAACAACAACAACAACTCACATTCTACAAAGAAAACATGAGTCTATAGTTTCATAATGCATACATATCTATGCGTACGCGCGCGCACACATATTTTTTCTTTCTTTCTTTCTTTCTCTCTATTCATCATATCTACTTTACAAAAATCATAGCTCAGCACAATTAGTTATTTTCTATTTTTTCATCTCAACTTTTTCATACTTTAATACATTTCTAAAATATTTTAATATATATATTTTTTATTTTTAAGATCACGAATATCGTAATATTTAAATTTGTAATATATAAATTGAAGATTAGGCCACAATATTGTAATATTTAAATTTTAACTTTTAGAAATTGTTGAGTTAAATATTTTAATCATATAAAATATTATCATTATTATAAGACAACTTTATGATATTTTCTTTGAGTGAAAAATGTATGTTCAATACCACTTATTGAATGTATAAAATTTTATTTGGTTGATAATAAATTAAAAAGCTGTTTAAAAAAACAGATTATATTAAGAAAATAAATGGAGAATTTTCCTCGAAAAATTCCTACCTCGATCCTTACGAAAAATTTTATGAAGATGAAGATTGAAATGGGGGATGGAGATGAAAACGGGAAAACCTACGTTTATGCCTGCCTCATTCCGTGAACATCTCTACAAGTAGCCTTAAACAATATTTCTTTTTTTTTTTGTCTACATTTTTTTTATTGGTAATGACATTATGCACTTGTCATAGATTTGATACATTCGAATTCTCACATTATGTTGTTGGAAAAACAAGGTTTTCCTTCTATTATACATTCGAATTCTCACATTAAACAGACGTGCAAAGAAATTTCTTTTAAACTTATTTTTGGCCATTGTCTTTTTCAGTGGAAGAGTTTTTTTTTTCTTTTTTATTTTTATTTTTTTTGTTGAACTATAAATTATAAATTAAATTAAATTAATTTTTTTAAAAAACAAATTTTTAGGGTATAGACTGCAGTAGGGGAATTGAGACATGGATATGGGAGCTTTGTTATATTTGATGGTTATGGCAGAGAAAGAAACGAAGCCGCATGGTGTGGGCAAGAAGATAGGTTTCGATGAGGTGAAATCTTTGATAGAATGCGCTGCTAAAACCAACTAATCGGAAGGGGCGGAGATTGATTCCAGGGTATAATAGGAATATTGAAAAAAAATAAATTCAGAGATTCAATGATTTTGATATATTTACAAATTGTTTACAAATTTACTCTATAATTAAATATAATCACCGAAAGGGCTACCTGTTGAAAATTTCCAATATCAAATCTCCTCAAGAAAATCAACACTAACACCTACCACATACGTATATACAATTTCAACTATTCATTAGAGTCCATAATTTATATGAATGCAATGTTTACAATAACTTAATCAGACCGTCACAATATATGTTATCTCATAATAATCGTTAGATGTTAATTTTTAAATATACAATAATCAAATATAAATTTGATGTGGCAGTGACTTGTAGTTGTAATGAAAATTGCAACAAACTCAAACTACAACACATCTTTTTTAAGTATTGATTTCATCTAAAATTAAAAGATTTCTATCTAAAACGTTTATGAAATATTTTTTTTTAATAATGATAAAGTTTAGGAGTGTTCTTATAATTTAGCCAACTATAATTTAAATATCTAAAGAGTTAATATCTAATATTTTTTTAAATAATAGGATCTCTTATCACACTGAAAAAATAATTAAAATATTTTTGAAAAAATTGTCAAACAAATTATAATCGAACAATTAAGTGAGATGCATAGAAATAAATACGGTTGATTTATTTTTATTCAAAAATCAAATGTAATAGAGTAAATGTGTGGTTGTCTCTCACAATGGTCAAAGACATATTCAAGTTGTGCTCTTCCGATTGCTCTGGAAAAATAATAATAAAAGTAGAATATTGAATATTGAACTGTAATAGTATCTTATTCAAATATGCTCACGTCATATATGATTTATTTTCAGTAATTACTAGTCTGCACCGTGTATCAGTATCAGGAAAAGGAAAAAGAAAATTACAATAATATACATATACTAAAAACTAAAAAAGAATAATAATTAACTGAAAAAACGCGAATAGTAATTAAAAAAATAATAATAATAAATGCACCGTACAAAAAAGGAGCTGGTATTTCATAGCCTGAGCTTGAACTTGCAGCTACTGTTTTTAATGACGATATCGTTATTCGCTGAAACGCTATCAACCAACAGTCTGCAGGTGGCCGAGAACTTCACCTTCATCAGCTTCAAGCTACCCAGCTTTATCCTCACCGGCTGCCTCACATTCAGATTCAAGGGAATATTTCCTGTTTGTTGCTGCTGCTGCTGCAGCGTCGTGAAAAGCGCGGTGGCGTTTTCCGTCACTCCGACCAACGGCACGTTCAGCACCGTCCTATTCCGATGGCCTTGGTAAAATCTCGGTAAAGCCCCTTCGCAAAGCTTCGTTTCCGTGTACCACGCGCTTATATGGCTCCCTCCTTCGTAATAGATTCCGATTTTCTTGTTAGGGTTCGTAGTGGTCAGAGTTAGGTTGAAAGTCGCGTCTAATCGGTCGTTTCCACTAAGCGTGAACTGCGTCACTTGCAATTTGTCGATTGAGTATTCCGGCAGCTTCGGCCGGAACACTAGGTACAGGATCCCGATGACGATTCCGATCAAAATCAGGAGGACGACTAAAATCGAGATCGTCCAACAGAGGCATCTGCAGCAACAGCTTCTCCTCTTCTTCGGTGGCTTCGAGTGCATCACCGGAATCGTTCGCTTGAACGGTGGATATTGAACGGCAGTCTCCGCCGTGCGTGGCGCTCCGGCGTCGGATTTTTCTGTTCCATGCGGCACTAAAGGGTCAGTGGGAGCCGCCGTGGGCGGTGCTTCGACGTCGTGGACTGGATGAATCTTTTGGTGCTCCGCCATGGACTGGCGATCGACGGGATCCAAACAAAAGGTATGAAAGCGAAACTTAAACACTATAAGAAATCAAAATGAAATTAAAAGCAAAAAAAAGAAAAAAAATTGGTGTAGAGAAATAGAACACAACGAAGGTGGGTGCTGTAGTAACGTATATATATAGATAAAGAAAATTGGATGCTCATGAACATGTGATATGAGACTTTTAAAACCTTCCAACTTTTTGACTTTTTGGTTTGGGATGTGGCTTTCTAAGAAGGGAACTGAAATTCAAGAAAATGTTCGTATTTAATTTTAGTGATTATATTAATTCAAAATGTTGACTGATTGATGACGGAAAATTCATATATGATTTTTTATGCCCATCAAAACAGCATAGACGGCGGGAACTGAAAAATGCTAACCCCCCCCCCTAAAGGGAAATTTCCAAAAATAAAAATATAAAATAAAATATTTACCCAAATAATAAAATTTAATTATATTGTAATAAACGTTGTTATTAAATACGGATAGAAGTCTATTATTTATATTATTAATGCTAGAAACTGATACAAATAAATATGGATAGAAGTCTACCAGTATCTTGTTATTTTTTTTATTTATGAAAATTTCTCCTTTTTTTTTTTCTAAATGTCAATCTGAACTTTTTATTCAATGGCTATCATGAATTTTTTTTTCTTTTTTGTTTGAGTGTGTGAGGGGAGAAGATTTGAATTTCTTATTTTTTTATGAATTGAAAAATGTTTAAATTAATTTAGATATATTTTCGTTAATATAATATTGGGATACATTTGAGATCATCTTTGTACATCTTTCATTTAAAACTATTAATAAATTAATAATTTTTTTTTTCTTTTAAACATTTGTCGAGTGATAAAATAATTGGATGCAATTGATGCTGCACCGATTATTTTTCTTATTTTAAACTCATTTCTTCGGTTTTCTTGACCCTTGGAAATAGGAATTGAAGAACCAGTCAAACGAAGAAAACTAGCAAAGTAGAAGTTTCTTTTTTAGGGACGTTTGAGATGAGCATTATGCTAAAACTATAATAATTTTACTACAGTGTATACTAGTTTGTTATAATTAATTAGTTATATTAACACTATTTTAAAACTCCAATTTGTTATCGTATTTATTATTTGCTATAATTTTTACTATTTTACATTCATCATTTTTTTTATTTACTAGAGTGTTTACTATTTTCTCGTGAAATTGAAATAATTTACATCTCAAACACATACTATAATAACTCAAACGGAAATAATCAAAATCCCAAACACAAATTATTATAATTCAATTATAATAACTTAGGACTATGATAACAATTCATTATCCCAAACGTCCTTTTATATTTTATAATATCAGTATAAATAGTTTTTTTTGGGGTCTTTGAAACTTGTATTGTCCAAATAAACCTGTATCAAACTTATATCACATAATTAATTATGCTATGTTTCAATGTCGATTAATACTTAAATATTAACAATTTGAATATATCGAAAAAAACAATACTAAAAATTTGAAAGTGGATTCGTTGAGAATAATAGTAATAATAATATTTTGGGTGTGGTAAGCATGTGAATAGTTTAGTTGAAATTTGAGCATAAATGTGTGAAAAAAAGACATTATATAATTGAAAAGTAGTTCACCAAAGAAATGGTCTTTTTGATAGCGTGTTCCCATCTCTCTCTCTCTCTTTCTCTTCTAATAAATTTGTTTTTTTTTTATAAAAAAAAATAAATAAAAACTATACCATACATCAATTAAATAACTTACATGTTTAATAGGTGATTTAAAAATTTTAAACAATATTTATGCCGAAATTCGTTAAGGCTATTTGGAATTTTCTTTTCCAGATACAGAAGTCACTTGGTGGTCGTGTTCTAGAAAACATATTGAGTGTTGTGAAATTGAGGAGTACAATGAGAATACGGATATGGAGAAAATATAATATAATATAATATTTATATAATAATATTAAATATATAAAATATAATATAAAATGAAATAACTAAAAACATAAAATAACTAAAATTATGAAATTGGATAATATGTAAATTAGTGGAATTTTGAAATGGAATTCTCACCAATGTATATGTAATTTTAAGATCCACCAAATGTCACTATTTATAGACAAAGTGGCAAGTATGAATAAAGTGGCAAGTATGACGTGGACGTACATGGACACCAAACATTAATAATTACAAGGCACATGGAAAACACGAAGGGTGACACATGGCTCTGGGACACTAAGCTATGGACATCTATTTATTATTATAATATTCATAATACCCCCTTAGATGCCCATATATATATATGAAATATGTCTCGTTAAAACCTTACTAAGAAAAACCCAATGGAAAAAAACCCTAGTGATGGAAAAAGAGTATATATTCCATATAATACATACTCCTAAAAGAATACAATATATTTACTCCCCCTTGTGAAAGTATCACTTAAGATCTCTGAGTCACCGCATTCTAATGTTGTGCACCAATATTTCAAAAGTTGTGGTTGGTAATGTCTTTGTCAATAAGTCTCTCAGGTTATCTTTCGAACAAATTTATTGTATAGTGGTGTGCCATTTTTTTCAAGATCATGAGTGTAGAAAAACTTCAGTGAAATATGGTTTGTTCTATCTCCTTTAATATATCATCCTTTGATCTTGGCTATGCAAGTTGTATTGTCTTCATATAATATTGTTGGAAGATTTTTATTAGAAGACAAATCACACGTTTCACGAATGTGTTGAGTCATTGACCTTAGCCATACACGTTCTCAACTAGAATCGTGAATTGCAAAAATTTCAGCATGATTTGAGGAAGTGACTATTATAGTATGTTTCACCGATCGCCATGATATAGCAATTCCTCCACATGTAAACGGATAACCTGTTTGAGATCTAGCTTTGCATGGATCAGATAAATATCCAAAATTTGCATAACTAAATAGATCAAAATTTGATTTATTTGAATAAAACAAACTCATGTCGATTGTTCCTCGGAGATAATGGAGTATACACTTAATTTCGTTCCAAGTCTTTTTATAGGAGAAGAACTATATCTAGCTAATAAATTTACTGGAAATACAATATCTGGTCTTGTATTATTAGCAAGATACATAAGTGCACAAATTGTACTAAAATATTGTACTTCAGGACCAAGAAGTTCTTCATTACATTTTCAAAGTCAAAATATATCTTTTTTTATATCAAATGAACGAACTTCCATTGGAATATTTAATAGATGTGCTTTGTCCATATAAAATTTTTTCAAAATTTTTTCTGTATAAGTTGACTGATGAATAAACATTCTATCTGCTAAATGCTCAATTTGCAAACCAAGGAAAAATTCTGTTTTTCCGAGATCATTCATCTCAAATTCTTTCTTAAGATATCATATTGTATTTGAAAGCTCTTCAGGAGTTTCAATTATATTCAAGTTATCAACATATATATTTATAATTGCAAATTCTGATTGTGTTTTTTTATAAAAATACACGGACATATTGGATTATTTTGATATCCTTCTTTCAATAAATATCTACTCAGGTGATTGTACTATATCCATCTTGATTGTCTCAATTCATATAGTAATCTCCGTAATTTTATTAAATACCATTCTCGGGAATTTGATGTATATGTTTCAAGTACCTTAAATCACTTGGGATTCTCATATAAATATGATTATCAAGAGATCCATATAAATATGTTGTGACTACATCCATAAGAAGCATGTCCAAACTTGTATACACAGTTAAGCCAATTAAATATCTTAGTGTAATTGCATCCACCATTGGAGAATATGTCTCCTCATAATCAATACATGTCTTTGTGATAAACCTTGTGCAACTAGTATTGCTTTATATTTTGTGACCTCACTATTTTCATTTGTTTTCCTCACAAATATCCATTTGTATCCCACTGGTTTAACACCTTATGGTGTTCGGACTACTGGTCCAAAAATCTAACGTTTTAAAACTGAGTTTAATTCTGCTTGGATTGCTTATTTCCACTGAAGTCAATCTTTCTATATCGACATTTTTCAACAGATTTTGGTTCGAGATCATCATTTTCAGATATAATATCAAGAGCAAAAATGTTGTCGATAATTACATTAGTACGATTCATTTTTTTTCCCTAACATGACATAGTTCATTGAAATTTCATTATTATCTTTAGGTATTTCACCTTCCTCACTAGTCATGTCGAGGATTTCTTCATGGGTATTTACATCCTCAACCATGCCTTTTTCACTATTAATTATTTTTTGTTTTCGAGGATTTTTATCTTTGGAATCCATTGGTCTACCACGCTTCTAGTGTGTTCCAGACTCATTAGTGACAACTTGTTGTATTGAGATATCGATTTTCGATGGAACATTTGCAGCTGGTATATGTGACCTAGTTACTTTCTTTGCATTTATAAATACATCTGGTTATTGATTTGCTATATTTTTCAAATGAATTGTGTTTTGAACTTTAAGTTCACATTGGTATGTACGAGGATCTAAATGAGGCAATAATGATGCATTTCATATAATTTCTTTTCCCAACTTTTTAATTCCTCACTCTAATGTTGGAAAATTTGTCTCATTAAAATGACAATCAACAAATCGTATAGTAAATACATTACCCGTCAGGGGTTCAAGATATTTAATAATTGATGCGAAATCATATCTAACATATATTTCTAACCTCATTCGAGAATCTTAGTGCGTTGTGGTGGAGCAGTTGGAACATATACTGTACACCAAAAAATTATCAGATAGGAAATATTTGGCTCATGAGCATAAACTAATTGTAATGGTGAGTACTTATGATAAGCTACTAACCTAATGCGTACAAGTGACGCTGCATGCAAAATAATATGTCCCCATATAGATGAAGGAAGCTTCTCTCATATGTAATCGTCTTGCAATTAATTGCAAACATTTTATAAATGATTCTGTTAAACCATGTGTATGGATATAAGCTACAGGATGTTCAACACTTATCCCAATTGACATACAATAATTAACAAAAGCTTGGGATGTAAATTCACTAGCATCATCAAGACTAATGATATTAATTGTATAATCAGGTGTGCTTCTTAACTTAATTATTTGAGCAAGTAATCTTTCAAATGCAAGATTTCGACTTGTTAATAAGCACATGTGTGACCATCTACTCGATGCATCTATTAATACCATAACATATCTAAATGGTCTACTTGATGAGTTAATAGGTCCACATATATTAACATGAATTCGTTCTAAAAATGCAGGGGATTCAATCCCCACTTTAGCTGTGATGATCTAATTATCAATTTTTTTTAGAGCAAGCATCGTGTGATAATTCATTATATTGAAGAATCTTATGGCTCTTAAATGGATGTTCATTTGAATTCTCAATAATTTTTTCCATCATTACAGATCTTGGATGACCCAATTGGTCATGCCAAATTGTAAATATGTTTGGATTCATGAACTTCAGGTTCATTGTTGCATATGTTTCAATTACTTGTATATGAGTATAATATAATCCAGAAGATAAAGCACACAACTCTTTCAGTATATGTTTTTTATTTGAGACAGTAGATATGATATATAGATATTCCACATTATTCTTACTATCAGTCTCAATATGATAATCATTGCAACAGATATATTTGAAACTCAGAAAATTTCTCTTTGATTGACTAGAGAACAATGCATTATCAATTGTAAATTTTGTTCCTTCATGTAAAATAATATTTGCTTTTCCAAAACATTCGATCAAGTTTGCAGAACCTGATATTATATTTACTTTTGCTTTCAGCATTGTCAATTTGAAAAAGTATTTGTTATTTGTAAGTATTATGTGTGTAATTGCATTGTCTGCTAGACATAGATCTTCTTTACTAATTTTTTAATCACCCAACATATGAAAATGATCCATGTTTCTTTATTAAAAGAAAATAATTACAATAAGAAAAATAACACTTAAAATATACAAAAGTTACTAAAAAGAACATGAGGATAGGTAAAAGAAAACAATAACATTAAGTCTAAATATTCTCAAAATTAAAAGAAACACTTGATGTTCCATCAACTGTGCCAATTTCCTCTTCGTGAGATTCAAAGAAGTCTGCTACATCTAAATTTGTCATATGGGATGAGTCAAATATATCATTATCCTGGTATGCAAAATTTGCTTCCACATTTTTTCCTTTTTCCTTTAGGGAAGCTTGATAGAGGTCAACTAAGTTGTTTTGACGTATGGCAGGTATGTGACCAATGCACGTCATTCCGTATCAGAAGCATTTATTTTCAACACTTTTTGAACTCTTATCTTGTGGAGGTTTTCCTTTGTGATCATCATTTTGTGTGGTTCTTTTGAAATTTGAATGATTAAAACGACCACCATGAAGATAATAATTATTTCTTCCTCTTCCATGGTTACGGCCTCGATCGCGACCATGACCTCGACCACGATTATTATTAAAATTCACAACGTTCACTTCAGGGAATGGTGTCATTCCGGTTGGTCGAGATTCATGATTTTTCATCGATAACTCGTTTTTGGTTCGACCACGAGAAGACATGAAATTAATTCATAATATTGTTTAAAACCTTTCTCTCAATATTGATGTTATAGGAGCATATTTGAGACATGAAATGTAGGAAATATATTCTCTAACATATCAACATCAATAATTTTTCGTCGCATAACAACAATTTTGAATTGATTTAAAATAATGTGAAGTTGTAATCACTTACTGATATGAAATCTCGTAGCATCAAGTGCATTCACTCATTTATTGTAAGATACTCCATTTTCAATCCCTCGTGGATATGATGACGGAGGAAGATCATAGCTTTTGCTTTGTTCTGACTGGATGTCATATTTTCTTCTTTAATTGTTTCTCCCAAGTTCATAGCATCAGGAGAATTTCGGCATCAAGTACGCATAACAAATAATTATTGCCGTTAATATCAAGGGTGACAAATTCTAATTTTGTGAGATTTGTCATGACAGCACTATCATAAAATATTGTACTTATGTTAGAAATTTAATAGATATTGAATATGCAAAATAACATTAAATTTATTAATTACAATGAAAAGGGAAAAATCAACATACCTTTATGATCTACCTTTAGCGGGAAAAACGACAGGAGCTCGTGCTGATAACATGTTGTGAAATTGAGAGCACAATGGGAACACGGATATGGAGAAAATATAATATAATAATATATTTATATAGTAATATTAAATATATAATATAATATAAAATAAAATAACTAAAATTATAAAATTTGATAATATGTAAATTGGTGGAATTTAGAAGTGAAAACCTCACAAATGTATGTGTAATTTTAAGATCCATGAAATGCCACTATTTATAGGCAAAGTAGTATGTAGGATGTGGACTTAGGATACCAAACATGAATAATTACAAGGCACATGAACAATATGAAGGGTGACACATGACTTTGGGACACTAAGCAATGGATATTTATCTATTATTATGATATTCATAATAATGAGTATATTTCTTTTATTACTATTTTAATTATTTTATAGTCCATTTTTATGGGTTTTTTTACGGTGGATATTTTAGGGCAGAAAATATGTACTATTCCAAATAATTTGCTAAGAAAAAACTAGTTACACTGTTTTGAAAAATAATTAAAAAATCGAGGAAGATAAAAGTTTTATTTATATTTTTGGTGAATGAGAGAAGAAGATGAAGATGTTATAGGAATAACTTCACCACAAATATAAGAAAATACGATAACCCGGTAAACGTGATGGAATCTGAGTCCAACGAATTCACTTGTCTCCTTAAGACAATTTTACTCACTCTAGTGTCTGAATTTCATGAGTAATTATCTCATAGGATAGAACATGTTACCTTTCTTATGGAAGCAACACCTAACCATAAGATCTAACGAACTATACTTTGTGGGAATAAATCAACAACTTTATAAAATGGGAGAAAGTTTTGATGGGAGAAAATTTATTAGGAAAGAGTTCTTAGAAGCAATTTGAAGAAGAGACATATTTTTAGACTATTCATAGCCATTCGAATAGTCGTGTCTTTTATTCAAGTTGGTTATTTTCAAAATGACATATTCATTAATGAAACACTGTAACTCTACACGAAATGTCACTACCATTAATTCAAAGAGAAGATTCACCAAATTAAGACTCCGTTTGGGATTGTTTTAGCTTTTAAAATAATTCCTGGCAACTGTGCTTTTAGAAAAACCAGCTATGAAAAGAAGTAAATGAGTGTTTGGTAAATTTCAGCTTAAACTTGAAAAAGTAGGTTAGAGTATTTGATAAATAAATATAAAAACATCTTATTTTAAATATAATAACTAAAATAGTCTTATCATCATTTTTTTTTTGTAATTGAAAATTTTAAATAATTGTTTAGTATGATAAATTTGTTTGTTATGGATTAATTTGTAAATATTAAGAAAAATAGCTTTATTTTTTTTTAAAAAATCAATATGGTATATATATATATATATTTAAAAAATGATGTAAAAGTGAGAAAAATAGAAAATAGATTTGATTAGATGAGAAATAAAAAAAAGTATTCTTTTTTAAATTATAAAATTGAAAATTAAATGTTAACTAAAATTTTCACTCGGGAGAATGTAAAAGCCAGTAAATTATGTTTTAAAATAAACGTGAATATGGTGTTTTCAAAAAGTGATTTAATAAATTTTAATTTAATTAATTAAATCTAATTATCAGAAACACAAAATGAATTTTTTCTTAATGACTTTTTGACACCGTTATTCAATGCCCCAACGTAGTGGGTGTCAACCTCTGATTATGGAGAGAAGTAAAGTCAATTAAAATTCAATTAGCCATGAAGAAAAGGGTCTCTTTCTTTTTCCATTTTTAATTTTTCCCCCCCTTAAAATTAACACCGACAATATATATATATATATATATATATATAATAAAGTATTTTGGAGTAATTTGGGAATAGTTGAAATAAAACTGAAAACAAAAATACATTAGTCCTCAAGTGGAAGGAAATGGAAGCTTTTTATTCCATAAACATAGCTTAAGGATGCACTTTACGGCGAGAAGAGAGATAAAAAGCATGGAGCGCTCCAAATAAGAGCTTATTTTTTTAGCAGAAAAAAGTTTCTTTAAAAAAAAAAAGAAAGAAATTATTTATAGTAATAAATGTAAAATTGAGTTGCCTAAATTTCGATCACCTAATATTATTGCTTATTTTTAAGCAAGAATAAAATTTTAAAAAAAAAGAAAAGAAAATTATTATAGTATAAATGTAAAATTGAGTTGCCTAAAGTTTCGATCACCTACATATATTTTGACTTCAAGTAATAGGCGACCCAAGTAATGTTATGGGCACGCCATTTAATGTATTATATACATTCAATAAATTTAATTAAGAGAGTGTATCTAAAGTAAGAAGTTGACGACATATATCTATTCATGTATCTAAATTGAGATTGAATATGTTTTGTTATATTTTAAAACGCATGATTATTTTAATATGGTTAGTAATAAGAGATTTTGTTTGAATATTTTCAAATTTTTAAACTATGAAAACAAAATTGGGATATCGATATGAATTACATGTATGTTTATTTGATTTTATTATTTATTAATTGATTAGATTATAATTTATCGTTATTTTATAAATAATTAAGTAAAATACACGTGCGAGCCATGTGAATTGAAATTTCCTGTATAAATCTTGGAAGGTGAAATTGTTATAGAATTTTAATACGTTTATTCTCATTTTAATATAATATTTGATCCTATTTAAGAAAGTAAAATAAAATAAAATAGTATTTAGAAATTGTCTAAACCGGTTTAAATAGCAGTTAGTTGAATCGTTTGATGATTAAGCTATGAAGCCCAGACACAGATACGACTACACCGACAACGGATCGTTGGATACGACGATTCGTCAATTTTTAAAAAAACTAAGATATCGGAATACGTCTAAGGATGCGTCATTAATATATATATATATTATATATATATATATATATATTATATATAGTATATATATTTCCTTAAAAAAAACAAGTTTACCTGATACGTTAAAGATACATTTTATTTTCTTAAAAAAAATCTAGAATATAAATAAATTTAGCATACAAGTTAATAACAATAGCACAAAATTGAATATAAACACTGAAATACAAAACAAAAAAATTAACATTTAAGATGTTGAAGTACAATGGTTAATAAAATGGAAGAAGAATAAGATTAGAGAGAGAAGTATGAAGATAAATGAATAACTTATTGTTGAAGATATCCAAATGGTTTATATTTTGGTGGACTTTTTTGGGATTCAAATGTGAAGATGAAGATTAGATGATTCTAGTCTAGGGTTTGGTTCATTATTTATTTACTTTTTTAGTTTTGGACTCGAGTAGTGAGCTTTTTAAATAGGTTGTCTAATTTAGATTGAGAAAGATTCGATAAGTTACTTGCCTTTTTTTTTTTCTTAAAAAAAAAGTACGCATAAAAATAGATACGTCAAATCACGTGTCAGATACGTATATGGAAAATATCTGAAAGTATAAATACGTCAAATCGCATGTCAGATACGTATATGGAAAGTATTTGATAGTATCGGTATCTGATACGTGTTTGATACTGATTCTTTGTTTCACATTAATATTTGTGCTTCATAGATGATTAGGTATTTCATTACATTTAAATTGTAAATTGTTTACATTAATTTTTTAAATAAGAAAAGAGAGAGACAGTAAAAACTTAAATTGATAAATAAAATTAAAATCCATATATGATGTAATTACAACTATAATTATAAAATGGTTATCATAAATAAAATTGGCATAAGATTATATCTTATTACCTCACGAGTAATTGTTGGACGGTTCTTGTAATTAATTGATTTTTGCAAGCAAAAAGAAAGAAAGAAATGTTTCACATAAGAATCATGCCCTTCAATTTATGAAGAAAAAAAAAATAAATCAGTATTTAACAAACTGAACCTTTTTTTTAAGGAAAATCTCTTTTTAAACAACGTTCATTGTCTATCTGGAAAACAAATTTAAATTTGGATCATCCAGTGATTTGAAAATAACTTTTATTGTTGACATGGAAATTCCTCTTGATGATGCAACGTAGAGTCGTTCATATAGAAATACATGTTGAGGAAGATATATTCCAACATTAGGAATAGTTTGTCACCGTGCCTTGTTTATTGTCATTGCAAAACATAATCAGATTGGAAATTGTTTCCTTTTGAACTTGAATGAATACCCTTCGTCAATAGGTGGATAATGGAATTTTTGGTATAAAAACTTACTTTCCTTCATATTCTCCCATTGCTGCTTTGATATGCATAATGTTTTTTTTTTCTAAATGATCGATATACCATTCTTGTTCCATTGCATAATCTGTTGGCAGAGTTTAAATTTTTCAATAACATAATAGGACAATTAACTTTAAGTATAAGTTTATGTGGCGGAATTTCATTTGGTAGCAGTGAAATTAAAAAATCTTCTTGATAATAAGCATTTGTATCGTCCATTGCCTCGCCAAAACTTCTGAATGTTGTAACTTCTCCTGGAAAGATATTTATAAAAAGTCATTCAAATAATCAACTTGATCACTTGTTGTTGCTAAAATTACTCTGTTTGTCATGTATTCCATCGACGTAGCATGGAGTTGTAAATTAGGATATATCTTTTTGATGAATTCCATCTCCATGTTGATTTCAAAATGCGTCATCGTAATTTCTTGCGGCAAGGTAACGATATCATCATTATAAGCAAGTTCTTCTCCATTTTCATTTCTTTAGATAAAGTCTACAATTTTTTTTGTCGTTATGTACCCTCATATATTTTTTTCAATTATAATTGATGCATTTTATTTAAAAGATATGATCTTTTCTAGCTAATTGCAATAATCTATTGTCTTGTTGCTTTTGGAAGTACTTGACAAAAATCTCCTCCAAACATAAATAGTTTTCCTCTAAATGGTTGAGGACAGTCTATTATATCTCTTAATGATTGATCAACCAGTTCAATGGTATATCTTGTTGTCGTAGTTGCCTCATCCTATATTTTTAGTCTGGCCTTTCGGAGTAGTTTTGTAGTAACCCTCTATTTGGACATATTATATATTGTTGAATCAGTAGATTGTAATGGAATTTGGAATGAGTTTTTTTACCCCTGGTAGAATTGATGCTGCTACATCAGATGTTGCAGTTGAAAGACTGTGAGGTTCGATGCGGAAGCGCATTTCAATTTAACAGAATTAAAATGCAGAGAAACATAAATTATGCATTTTATAAAATTTTACAGTATGCTATTTAGATTAAACAAAGAAGGATAAGGAATTAGATTTTTACTTACACTTGAAGAAGAAATTAATCTTCACGAATTCCTTCTCCAACCGGTCACGAACAAACCTCAAAAAGCAAACACCCATAAATCGCAACAATCACCAAATCATTATCTGGTTGGAACTACCAACAATGAGCCTTCTGTATTCTCCTAAGGGGTTGAGAAACAGGAGTTGTGGGCTCTGTTGATTTTTTGGGAGAGGGAGGAGGATTTATAAGAAAGGAAATTTTCTAAGAGACCATGTATTTTTCTTAGAGAGAACAGACCAGAGAGTCTTCTGCCTAAGAGGTAAAAGGAAGAAGAAGATCTCCAACCTCCCACCACCACATGCCTATCCGAAGAGGGAAAACATGGGGAGGTAACTCCCTCCTTAATAAAATTCTAAATAATTTAATAAACAATTTAATAAACAATTTAATAAATTATTATTATTATTATATATATATGATAACCACCTTATTATGTAGTATATATTAAACTATATGTTATATTGAATATAACCTATAGTTTTTATATTGTATCAAATACAACATAATTTATAGTTTAAAGGGGAAGTTGCATAATATTTATTTTACAATAAATATTAGAGTTTATGTAGTAAAATAAAAGTATTTGCAAATATAGATTTTTTATATTAAAGATATAGCATAGAAAAAAGAAAAGACTAAAATGGGCATGGGCCCATATAAAACAAATTTCATATCGATCCTTCATCTTCTTCTAGAAAACGTGAAAAACACTTCCAAACCTTTCGGCTCCGACAGTGCTGTCTTCTTCCGATTTTATCCTTTCGATTTCGACAGTGTCGTCTTCTTCCAGTTCGACAGTACCGTCTTCTTCCCCATCGATTTCGCTCCAAACTTTAAAAGGTACGTTGCTCTTCTTCGTTTCTTCGTTTCTTCTCTTTCCTTCATCACTGATAGCAAGAATTCAAAAACGTAGGGCTTCGTTCTTCTTCTATTGGCAGTTTATATAAGAAGATAAATAGTTATTTCAAATTAGGGCTACATGCATTCTCCATCTTTTTTTAGGTGTTTCATTCAGTGTTTTATTATGCATTTTGGTCACAGTGTAGTCATCACGGTGTAGTCATCACAACGTAGTCATTATAGACTAATAGTCATCAAAATGTTGATTATGTGAAGATTATTTGTAATGTTGATTGTGATTTGCTAGTTTTTCGATATGTTGATGGTTTATTGTTGACTGTTTTTGATTGCTAATTATGTGAAGATTAGTACTGTGTTTCGTTGTGATTTGCTGATGTTTCAATGAATATGTTGATAGTTCATTGATAGTTTGTTAATGGATTTATCTATCAACAAACTATCACTGATGGATGCTATCATTGATGCTAATTTAGTTCCCTGAACTGTGATTTGATGATTGTTTATTCATAGGAAAAGTATCTATCACTATTATTGCTATCAATGATATGAATGTAATGGTTCCACATGATTGTTTTTAGGATAAAAGTTATCACTGATGCTTTAGGGAATATGTTGACAACTATCATTGATGGATGCTATCATTGATGCTAATTTAGTTCCCTATGCTATGATTTGATGATTGTTTATTCATAGGAAAAGTATCTATCACTATTATTGCTATCAATGATATGATTGTAATGGTTCTACATGATTGTTTTTAGGATAGAAGTTATCACTGATGCTTTAGGGAATATGTTGACAACTATCATTGATGGATTCTATCATTGATAACATTTTATCAGTGATAGAAGCTATCACTGATAGTTTTTGTTTTCACTGATAGCTTGAAAATATTTAATCAGGTGGGGATAGTATCACTTACATTTTCGTTTATATTTTAGTTTTCATTGATATTCCATTAGTTCACCTAGTTTATTACTTTTTGTTGACTGTTTCATTTTTACATTTCGTTGACTATCACTGATGGATGCTATCATTGATGCTAATTTAATTCTCTGTACTGTGATTTAACGATTGTTTATTCATAGGAAAAGTATCTATCTTTATTATTGCTATCAATGATATGAATGTAATGATTCCACATGATTGTTTTTAGGATAGAAGTTATCACTGATGCTTTAGGGAATATGTTGACAACTATCACTGATGGTTGCTATCAATGATGCTAATTTAGTTCCCTGTACTGTGATTTGATGATTGTTTATTCATAGGAAAAGTATCTATCACTATTATTGCTATCAATGATATGAATGTAATGGTTCCACATGTTTGTTTTTAGGATAAATGGAGAAAGGAAATAGAAAAACATTGGAAGGATCAACATTTGGGAAAAAACACAAGAAGAACAAGATCACAATCTAATAATATTTTATAAATTTATATAGATTTGTGGTTACTTTTTTCTTACATTTATGTTATTGTTATATATACAGGAAAATGTATTAATTGTTCCAGAAAGTGAATGGACAAATCCATTAAAAGTTAGCTCCTTCATAAGTTTAGATGTCTTGTCTAACATAGAAAAATTAGATGAGCCATCACTCAAACTGTTTAGAGAAGGTCCTTTTGGGCACTTCTTAGATATGTAAATGAAAAGAGTTCCCAACCAACTCATATCACACCTTATTAGAAAGCAATGCACAACTACCAAGCAAAATATATTGGCCTTTAATTTAGAAGGACATATTTCAGAATTTGGCCTCAAGAAGTTTTGTTTAGTAACAGGTTTAAATTGTGATGATTACCCTATAGATGGTATCTATAGTGAACATGAACCAATGGACAACACAATTAGGAACTTCTTTTTCAAGACAAATACAAAAATTATAAGGATAGAGCTCCAACCTACTTTTAATTTGTTAGGTTCTGATGCCAACATACCCATTGATATAAAGGTCAAACTTGCATACTTGTATTTTCTAGAAAGCTTCCTAATTCCTACACAAGGATATAACAAAGTAAGTTGGAAGCATCTAAAAATGTTGGATGACGAAGAAAAGTTTAGATCTTATCCATGGGGAAGGGTTTCCTTTGAACTAACTATAGAGTTTTTTAAGAAGGCTGTCATCAATAAGCCATATTCCATTTTCCTCCAAGGATTTTCACTAGCTTTGGTATATTGAGCTTTTGAAATTATACCAAGATTATCCAACCCCACTATTGGTTTGCACGAAGAATAAAAAGTGATGGACTTAGACTTACTCAATGGGAGTCTCAAGAACCTAATGATTGGCAACACATCAACAACAATATTTTCAAAGCCACTGGTGTAAGTCTTTTATCACTGTTATTTCCTTTATTTATATATATTATTAGCATGCTATCAAATGATAGAAACTATAACTGATGTTTCAGCTTTTATGACATAGAAGATACCACTATCAGTGATAGCTTCTATAAGTCATTTGGAACTATTATGATGTCTTCTATCATTGATAGCATGTTATTGTAGATAGAAGCAATCAGTGATAGCTTGAAATCAGTGATTGTTTCTATAAATTAGTTGTATTACTAACATCTTTATTAAACTTTCAGTTTATTGTTGCTTTATTTGTTCCAACTGAACAAGAATTGCAATCCAACTATTATGCCTATTTTGCAGAGCTGGAAACCAGGGAGATGGATATTGAAAAAGAAAAAGAAGGAAAACAAATGTCAACCGGGAGAAGAATTGCATCATTACAAGAGGCAATTGAAGAATTAAAAAGGGGACAAGAAGATATTAAGAAGGACATCAATGAAAAGCACAAGGAGATTCTTGATATATTGGGCCACATAAAAGAAGCTATCGGCGATAAGCTTTCACAAAAAGAAGAAGGTGGTAAAAAGCAATCTCAAGAATCTCTTGAGAAGAACAAAGCACCATCATCTAGTTTGAAGCTTTTAAATGCAAGTTTGGAAGTTCTAGAGGTAAAACTTGTGATTTTCTTTTTCTGTAAAGAAGTACAATAACAAAAATTATATATGCATGCAGGCTGAAGTTGACACTGCTAAGGACAAGGAGGCTCAAGATGATCAAGAGAATGACCAACAAGAACAATTACATGATGATCTTGAAGATGAAGAGGAAGATCAAGAAGAAAAAGATAAAGAAGATATGAGAAAAAAGAATGTAAGTATTGATTGATTGATGATCTTAATTATAACATTAGCATGCTATCAGTGATATCTGAAATCACTAATAACCAACTATCAGTGATAACACGCTATCATTGATAGTTTGTTATCAGTGATAGTATAAATAATAGGAAGCTTTATTTACTTGACTGATACTGATAGCACATTGATGTCATGTTATATTTGATTCCATGATTTCTGGTGATTGAAAAGACTCTTAAAAAAAGTCCAAAAAAATATCGACCAGAGGTTGTCATCGAAAATATAGAGGACAACAAGAGACCAAAAAGACAAGCAAAACCAACTAAGAAAATTTTGGAGAATGCAAAGAAACAAAAGAAAGACAAAAAGAAGGTCTTTCCAAATGTGTCTACCAAGGTATCTCCAAGCAAAGCTACAAGGCAGCCCCCAAGGTGGAATAACGACGCTCCAAGCTTTGATCTCAAAATATCACAACTTTGATTGAAAATAGATAGACTTGTTTATTAACAAAAACTTATGTTTGACAATAGTTTGGAAATTATTTTGACAATATACAGTGATTGTTATGATTTTGAAAATTACATTGTTATTTTACAAGATCAATGATAGTTAGATTGAATCAATATGAATCCTTCATAAATGTGATTGATATAGTTGCAACTTTCAATTTATTTTAGGGGCTGTTTGGTTAGAGGGAAAAGAGGGCAATCTTATAGTATAAATATGAATGATTCATAAATGTGATTGATATAAATTGCAACTTTGTATAATATTTTGTTACTCAGTGATCGTGTAGCAGAGCTAAGCGATCGTGTAGCATTTGATACACGATCGTGTAACATTTAGCAGGCGATCATGTAGGATTGAGTAGGCGATCGTATAGCATTTTGTTACTCAGCGATTGTGTAGCAGATTTAAGCGATCGTGTGGAAATGGGTAGGCGATTGTATAGCATTTTGTTACTCAGCGTTGTGTAGCAGATCTACACGATCGTGTAGCATTTATAGGCGATCGTGTAGTATTGGGTAGGTGATTGTATAGCATTTTGTTACTCAGCGTTATGTAGCAGATCTAAGCGATCGTGTAGCATTTGGTAGGCGATCGTATGACATTTTGTTACTTAACGTTGTGTAGCAGATCTAAGCGATCGTGTAGCATTTGGTAAACGATCTTCTAGCATGGATAGACGATCGTATAACATTTTGTTACTCAGCGTTGTGTAGCAGATCTAAGCGATCTTGTTGCATTTGGTAAGCGATCATGTAGCATTGGGTAAGCGATCGTATAGCATTTTGTTACTCGGCATTGTGTAGTAGATCTAAGCAATCGTGTAGCATTGGGTAGACGATCGTAAAATATTTTGTTACTCAACATTGTGTAATAGATCTAAGCGATCGTATAGCATTTTGTTACTCAGCATTGTGCAACAGATCTAAGCAATCGTGTAGCATTGGGTAGGCAATTGTATAGCATTTTGTTATTCAACATTGTGCAGTAGATCTAAGCGATCGTGTAGCATTTGGAAAGTGATCGTCTAGCATTGGGTAGACGATCGTATAGCATTTTATTACTTAGTATTGTGTAGTAGATCTAAGCGATTATGTAGCATTTGGTAAGGGATCGTCTAGCATTGGATAGACGATCGTATAACATTTTGTTACTCAGCGTTGTGTAGCAGATCTAAGCAATCATGTAGCATTTGGTAGGCAATCGTCTAGCATTGGGTAGGCGATCGTATATCATTTTGTTACTCAACGTTGTGTAGCAGATCTAAGCGATCGTGTAGCATTTGGTAGGTGATCGTGTAGCATTGGGTAGGCGATCGTATAGCATTTTGTTACTCAGCGTTGTATAGCCGAGCTTAGCGATCGTGTAACATTTGGTAGGCGATCGTCTAGCATTGGGTAGTCGATCATATAGTATTTTGTAAACGATCGTTTGGACTTGTTAAGCGATCGTATAGTATTTTGTAAATGATCATTTGGACTAATTAAGCGATCGTCTAGTCTCTGGGTCGATTCTTCAACAAGTTATTCAGTGTTCTTCATCGGGGTTGTTGCGTTGATCAAACTTTAAACACAAGCAGCACAATTTCTATCACTGATAGTATGGTATCAGTAATGCTATACGATCGTATAGCATTTGGTTGGCAATTCTATCAGTGATAGAATCTATCATTGATGGATTTTCTGCAAAAATGTTTATCTACTATCAGTGATAGAATCTATCACTTCATTGTATTAATTACTGATAAAAGCTAGTATAGATAGCTTGATATCATTTCTTTCAATTGTTGTGGCTAAAGGAAAACGAAAGCTTTATAAATAAAAGCATCATATTGACTAAAGAATGGATATATCAATAACAAAGTCTGTTCCACTAACAAAACATTAGTAGCAAGGTCTCTAATATATTTATGACAAACATCAATAACAAATTGTCTCATTATCTAATGGTTAAATTGATGACAACAAGCAATAACTACAATTTAATTGACAAATTGATGAAAAACATCGGCTGTCTCACTATCATTGATAAATTAATGACAAACATCAATTACAAAACAAGCTTCTTTATTATAAATATCAATTACAAATCAAGCTTCTTCATTAAATAACTAATGGAAATTTGCATGTTCTACAATTATGATCACGACAATGACATCGACTGCACTTCAAGCTCCTTTTCTTTTCACCAATTGATAATATTCTTTGTTTATGTGGTCGTCCAACTGGACGTTTAACTATAAGAGGTAATACATTCACACTAACATCAACAGATCTCCAATCAGAATGATTTCCAATAGGATAAACTGATCCTTTATAGGTTGATAACAATGTACTGCAAAAATAGTAGTCCAACACAAAAGTATATATATCTAAATTTAGCCCACGAATAACAGCAAAAGCATGGGCACATGGAATCTCCACCAAATCTCAATCACGACAACTGCATGATTTATAGGCCAAATTTACCAAAAATGATTGTCCCTATCAACTACTTTATATTCTTCATTGTTAATAGGATCAACCTGAAAAATAAAACAGTCAACGAAATGTAATCAACTAGATGAACTAATGGAATGTCAATGAAAATAAAATATAAACGAAAATGTAAGTGATATTATCCCTACCTGATTAAATATTTTCAAGCTATCAGTGAAAACAAAAAATATCGGTGAAAACAAAAACTATCGGTGATAGCTTCTATCACTGATAACATGAAGCTATCGCTGATAACATGTTATTAATGATATTTTCTAATAGTTAAGGTATTTGTACCTTGAAGCTATCGCTGATAACATGATATTTTCTATCACTGATTGTGTTGCTCTCGCAACTCAGACTCTGCCCAACTAGTCAAAACAGTCTTCATGGATAATGCTGATTGATCTTTTTCATAAAACCAATTTTGAAATATTTCTCTAATATAATCAAGTAATGATGTAACAGGGAACTCCCTAGGCTCTTTCAAAATATTATTCAAGCACTCTACAATATTAGTAGTCATCATATTATACCTTCTTCTCCTAGAATGTGCACATGCCCACTTCTCAAAACGAACATTACTGAGATATTCCCGAATTGTAAGATATATTGATTCCATCCCTTTCATATTAAAACTTGAACTTATCAATTATATAAGCTTTTGCACAACTATAATATATGTCATCAATTAAAGAATCCTTATAAATTAACTTCATATTGTGCAAAAGGTGTCGTAGACAAACACAATACTTAACATTTGGAAAAACATTCATAACACCTTTCGGAATGCTAAAATGCCAATCGAAAATAATGGCTAATTCTTCTCGTTTACCAAAAATTTTCTTTAAATTCTAAAAAACTATCTTCAGGATGCATCATTTCAGAGTCAACAATACTATAAACAAGTGGAAAAATCTGATTGTTACAGTCAATTGCCGTCAAAAGAGTCCCAGCGTATTTACATTTCAAGAACGTCCCATTAACTGATATATTAGGTCTACAATGCTTCCAACCCTCAATTGATGCTCCAATAGCCTTATAACAATACTTAAAATGCCCATTTATGTCAGCTTCATAGGCAGTAAATGTACCTAAAAGAAGAGCATAAACAATTAAGCCAGATTACAAAAGGTATATAATTGATTGATGCCTACCACCAATAGCTTTTATCACTGGTTGCAGTCCATCATCAATAGCTTCCATATTTTCATGTTATCAGTGATGGAAGATATCAGTGATAGAAGCTATCATTGATAGATCATATAATAAGTCAGAAACAAGAAACCTGGATTCTTTTCTTCTAACTTCATCAAAACTTTGGAATCAAAGCATATGATTCATGTGCATCACCTTTTAAAGACTTCATTATTTGCTCTTTTGCCCTCCATGCTTTATAATAGCTAATAGTTACTCCAAATTTCTTACAGATTTTATTCACAATATCACTAGGAATTGAGGTATGAGAAGAACTAAATCTAAAATCATTTCTCAAACATTCAACCATTAAGGATGAAGAAGCTTGCCTATGACAAGTTTGAATACTTTTTATAGAACAATCATGAATATCAATAAACTTCCTATGCATGAACAAAACACTCCGCTTGTAATGGGACGCCCTCACATACCACTAACAACCATCTTGAACACATCGAAACATAATTGCTCTTGAATTTGATGTTATAGTCTTAAATTCAAAATTCTTCTTAATCGCTATCAAGTAAAAACAATTTGATAAAATCTCTTTACTAGCAAACACATATTTTTCTTTCAAATCACGAGCAATATGTATATCCATAACCATTTGAAAATCACCATCATCAATCATAGGTTTAGAAGAAGGAACAGTAGACAAATAATTCTCAGCTCCACTAGAAACAACATCCTTCCAAACATGAACTACTGGCATGAGCAACCAAAGGATGTCGTGTATTGTGTTTCTTAACTAAAGCCAAAAACCAAGCTATATCCTTATCTTCACGAATTTGAACTACATTTTGAACCTCATTCATAACAAAATCTAATAAAACTGAAAGTTCTATAGAAGAAGTAGACACATCCAAACAAATCTCCTTAACTATTAAATCCATAAGATCTTCAAAAACCATTATATCATCTACTAAAACTCCAGTAGATTTGTAATTCGCATAACAATGTTTTTCATTCCATATTCCACTATGAAAAACAACTATTGAAATAACCATGTTTTAAAATTCCTGCAAAAGTAAAACAAAAACTCTTGAATAACAATATCAATAGGTTCTAATAGCTATCAAAAGCAAATATAAATCTATCAATATCACTGATACCAATATAAAACTAGGCATGTCTTTCAATGGATATGAATAAAAATTAATGAACAAATAAAAAATGATAGCAATCACACATTCTATCAGTGATAGACATTATCAATGATAGCCACTAATATCTTCCAATATACTGATAGACATTATCAATGACAAACACAAAGCCAATGTAGCTGTAATATCAAACCTAAAAATATCAAACATCAAAATACACTGATATGTTTATAGAAAGAATATACAGTATCAAATGAAACAGTGAAGAATGCAAGCCCTAACTTAATTAATCAATCAAAACTCAAAATATCAACACAATGAATAAAGCAAAAGTTCATGAAAGCACACAAACTCTGCTCACAATCCATTATGTTCACAGTGAGCTGAAGAAATCATTAGGTTCTTGAGAAAAAGAGAAAGAAAAGTTCAAATGACCAGCAAACTATTTAGGAAAAATTGAAAAACAGAATAAAAAAAACAAGAACGAACGTTAAAAGAAAAAAAAACTCCCAATCAAAGATGAAATCGAAAAAAGGAAAACGAACTCACGAATCGGAATTGATCGAAGTATCACGGAGCTTCACGAATTGGAATTGATCGAAGTATCATGGAGCTTCAAGAATGAGATTTCATGGAGACTGATTCATCGATATTTCACCATGAAAGAAAAACGAAAGAATGGCAAAAAGGAAAAAACGACAAAAAGGAAAGCAAAAGGTATCACGGAGCTTCATTGATTTGATTTCATGGAGACGATAGATATAATCACTGTGAAAGAAGAAGAAGGTCAGAAACGGCAATGTTCAAAGGAGGTAACGATCGTGAAAAAGGAAAGTTAATAAAGGGAAAGAGAGGGTAAATTTGAAATTCTGAAAAAAAGAAAGGTTGACTGATCAATGTTTGCTATAATGGCAAATATTAAAAATGTGGTATATGTAATCACATTTTTTCCCATTTGTATTATTCAATACAAATTTCCTAATTTAAATTCTCTCAATCAATCATGATATTTAATATAAATTAATTTTATATTAAATTTAATTATATGAATCCAGTCCACATATTAGTATTTGAATCATATTCAAATTTTTAATTCCTCTCAAAATAAACTTTATATTATAATGTATCAAATACATTATATTAATTATATCACATATAATCAATTTAAATTAATTATATCATATATAATCAATCCCTCAATTAATTCGAACAATTCAAATTAATCCAAAATTAATTCTCAATAATCCCAATTGAGCTACAAAATAAACTTTATAGACCTATAGATTGAAGCTACAATGGTACTTGAATAATTAATTAAACTTCTTTAATTAAATTACTCAACATCTATTAACTGTTGGTCGCTCTACTAAAGATTGACAGCTGTACTCTTCGCACTTCAGATATATTTCTGTGCCCATTGGATATAACCAGTTAACACTACCCTTCACAAATTGCTCGTAAGTACAGCTTGACAAAAATTATCATTTTGCTCCTAACTTCATAAGTACCACTGATCTCTTAAATGAATAACAAGTCATAGTCCAACTATGACCAAACCCCTATTGGGCTAAGAAAGGGTGTGACGCCACATTGTCAAGCCCTCGAATCAGCCTTAAGGGAGAAATTTATCTACTTACCCCGACATTAGGGAAGGAATGAATTTCATCTCGTGTAGTTATGTTCCCAATTCCCCAATCAAACGAATCCTCAAAATGGTAGGCATATTGAGTCGACGATTTGACCACTCCCACCCATGCAAATCAAATGATCACTTTCACAGGCAGGAGTTCACAAATGAATACTTAAATTTTATGTGGAGAGATTAAAGTGGATCGGGTTCGAGTAAATAGTCAAAATGATCTATTGTATACGAATAAGATTGGGTGCCTTATTCGGGTAACACTATCGAATGCGGTCCACTATGTAGTTATTACAAGTTGTTGTAAAGGTGCTACAAACAAAGTGATCCTGATTCGTTCATGTATTGACATGAGGAGTGGGGGCGTCCTATGCAATGAATTTGCATAAGATCAGGTCAAGAAATAAGTCACTCTTAGTCAAGAAATAAGTCACTCTTACTTTATAACGTTGTTTACTGTTCAAGACTGACTATTTTAGTTAGATGACCTAGGTAACTTGAGCTATATATGAGAGTTAGGAAACATGCAAGGGAAGAAAAATAGATCATTGAGCATTCTAATTCATTAATTTTGGCTCAAATTTAAGAATGCTCATAAAATACAAAGTGGGTTTCATGACATACCTTAGAAGAACACCTTGAATAGAATCACTATTCTTAGTTGCAATCTTCTTGAATTCAACTTGTGAACCACCTCAAGGTCTTCCCTGCTATCCTTTTAGTGCCTTGAATTGAGTTGTGAGACTCAAAATAAGCTGGAATTAAGGGAAAAGAGGGTAAAGGTTTCTGGTTTTCCAGCTGAAAACTTACCTTCAACCTTTGAAGATCTTCAGCCTAATCCACCCAATTGCATGCTAAATTCCACTCAGATTCTTTACAGTATATTGCATGATCATCATGCAAGAAGGAATGTCTCATGTATTGCAGCTCATGCTTGGATTTGGCTGAAAAATGTGAAGTGGATTGTGCGTAAGCAAGTTGGAAAATTAGTGGATTGGATTTTTCCAATTTTCCAATTTTCTTTTCTTTTAATTCAAATTTGTATTTCAAAATAAATTTCCAAAAATAAATTTTGTTTTCAAAAATGAAATTTGATTAATTTTACAAAATTAATATAATAATTAATTTTACAAAATTAATATAATAATTAATTTATCTATTAAATTAATAATAAATAATTAATTAAATCATTTAATTAATTCAATTAATTTAATATAATTTACATCAATTCCACCATCATGAATCCCGATTCATGAATTTAATATTTAAATCATATTTAAATATTGATCGATTCTCCAATTTCGTTGAATTCCAAAATTAAACATGTAATTATATGTTATATAATTACTAATTCCATTAATTCTAATTCGAACGTTTCAAATCAACTTATCACGCTACTCCAAGGCTAATCCATTTACTAGCTAGTAGGGGGACCTTGTGAACTTACAGATCATGGGTTTCAACGATCCGAGATTAATTGGCTAAATTCTTTACAACAAATTAACCCTCATTTCTAAACTACTGGGTCACTCCACTAAAACCCATAGTTGCACTCCCCTCGCTGTAGATATATTATGTCCACTCGATATAACCATGATTAGTAAGCTAACCCTTCACTGGTTGTTCGTAATAACGGTTTGGTCAAATGTCTTTTTTACCCTTGAGATTACCTCTTGTTCCTTAAGTCCCACTAATCCTCTAATGAACAATTTGATTTGTGATTCGATCAACAAACCAAGTCCCTCTCGGGCCAATAAGAGGGTGTGGCCCTTGTTCAAGACTCGAAGTCAGCACTTAAGGGAACAACCTCTCTACTATCCCTAAAATTCGATAGGAGTGAATTCCATCTTGTACCCTATGTCCCCAGCTATCTACCCGGTCTTACCCTTGAAATGGAGGTTTATTGAGCCGACGCTGTTGAATCAACCCTCACCTATGAAAATCCAAGGATAATCCTGAATAAATAGGAGTTCATAGTTAGCTCAGGATTAAAGTCAAGTTACCTAGGTCATCGCTTTGAAATAGTTAGTGCTAAACAGTAAACAGCGTTATAAAGTAAGAGTGACTGATTTCATGGACCGATCTTGTACAAATCTATTGCATAGGATGCCCCTACTCGTCATGTCATAACATGTACGAATTAGAATCACATCGTCTGTAGCACTTTACAACTCCTTGTAACAACTACAAAGTGAGCCGCATCAGATAATGTCACTAGAATAAGGCACCCAACCTCATTCATGTACTATAGATCATTTTGACTATTTACTTGATCCTGATCCACTTTTATGTCTCCACATAAAATTCAAGTACTTATGTAATAGTCATGAGTATTTTTAGTTTATTGGATTTCTAATAAGAAATACATATATTCAATAACAACTTATTGAATTTTCAGAATAAGTTTTATTGTTTACAAACCATGAGTTTTAGGACATAAAACCCAACACTATAGTGGTGTGACTTGATAATTAACGAATATTGATTAATTTGGTCTAAAGAGTTTTAGTCAATTAATCACAAATCGTTAGATCTCATAATCTGTAGGTTCATAAGGTCCCTTTACTAGCTCGTAAAACATGAACACCTTGAATTAATGAATTGAGTGAATTTAAAATGATATCAATTCGAAGTGTTCAAATTAAATTTTAGTTTGAAAATGTTCAAATTGAAATTAGGGTTTGAATTTGAATTGTTCAAAATTCAAATTAGGGTTTGTATAATTATATTTGATATAATCAATTAATGTTTAATTTATTGAAATTAAACGAAATTGGAGAGTTTATAATATTTAAATATTAATTACATAAATAGGATTCATGTTTAAAATTAGGTGTGTGATTAATTTAATATTTGAAATTAAATTTTTATTTAATTAATTAAAAATCAAATTAATTTTCAATTTCAATTCAATTTGAGAAATTGAATTTTGTTGTTTTAAATTTAATTAATTATGAATTAATTAAATTAAATTTTGGTTAATTTTGGAATTAATTAAAATTTGATTTTGAAAAACAAAATTGGAAATGAATGGTTTAGTAGGATTTCCCCACAAAGTCACTTTGGAGAGGTTGTTTCCTCTTAATCACACCACCTATCCACTTGAACAATCAACTTTAGTGTTGGTATTCAAATGATCCATCAATTCTTGCATGTAGGGAGTTGATAAAAAGCTATCCTTTTTTTGTTGAAGAGAAGTTAACGTTGTTGGAAATGGTTTATGCTGCAACTTTCATCTTCACTTGAAAACTCATTCGATTTCCTTCACAAATTCACTCCATTTTTTAGTTTCAGCACTCAAAATAAAGGTCAGTAGAGAAGATCTCTTGGTGGTTCACTATTGAATTGGAGTTAGAATCATGTGGAGAGCAGCTTGAAATTGGGAGAATTCATCAAAGGTATGTAGTTTAGAAACCCTCTTCTGAAGTTTCTATTTAAGCATACTTTTAAAACTCAAATTAAATGTAATTAGAGTGCTTAATGATTCTGTTTGTTTCTGTTGCTTGCTAGTAGATCCCAACAATTGATATCAGAGCGTGATTTAAGCACTCAATTAGCGTTAATTTGAGTTTTGGTGGGCATTTTTCATAAGTTGTATGAAAATGATGAACTAATATGGTTTTTCTGAGTTTTAGCATTAGATTTCTCTTTGATTCACAAGTTAAATTTGTAATTGGTTCTTTTTTTATGGGCCTTAATGTGTGTAATTTGATTGGAGTCATTAGAGTTGCAATTAGGATGTAATTGAAGAAAGAAGTGAAGAAGGTCGAGCAACAGGAACTGGGTTCTGCAACCACTGCCACATATTCGATGCTCAATGGAATACTCAATGGCTTACTCGATGCATGATGTCATACTCGATGGTACTCGATAGTATTTTATGAAATACTCGATGCACGATACCATAGTCGATTGTACTCGATGCAACTCGATGGTATTTTATGAAAAACAATATGGTACTTGATGCAACTCGATGGTATTTATTGAAATACTCGATGCATGATAACATACTCGATTGTATTCGATGAGCAACTCGATGGTATTTAGTGAAATGCTCAATGCTCGAGGACATACTTGATGCTTGATGGCATACTCGATATTTGATGGTACTTGAAGGTTTTTGCCAGGTTCTACCCATTTTGAGCAGTGGAGGTCTGATTCGAGAGGTTCGGGTCCGGTTCAAGGTGGTTCGAGCAATCCATAAGCGTTTAGGAGCCGATTTTTGTTGAATTTTGTAATAATTTGGCTTTTATTTGCTTGATAATGCCAAAACTAAAACCATATTAGTCTATGTTTAATTATTTATGCATGTGATGTATGTTATAATTAAATAAATCTTGTATATGCATAAAGTATGTCATGTAGATTTAAAATCCCACCATAGGAAGCATGTTACATGCATTGAAAGTATGTTATAAAGTGTTATAATATATAGTATTGCATGTATAGGGTTTCAAATATTTTAATATAAATGTTATATTAAATATTGAAAGCCTTTAATGTATGTTGTGGATGCAAAAACATGTCTAATTTTATAAGTTGTTATAAAATTGAATTAGACATTAAAATCCATAGCAAAGATAAGTTGCATGCTCACGTAGGTTAAAACTTGTTTTAATAGTTAAAATAGGTCACTATCTTATAAATCACGGTTACAAACTCAATCGGTATATAATCCTGTCTAAGGTTGGAGGTTTTTAAGTTGACAGTCTACGGAACACTTCCTACCTGAAGATTATGGTTAAATAATTGAGCATTGATAGCCAGTTTTATAAGCGTACGTGAGCGGTATGAGGTAATAAAAAGGTTTATCACCTAGATATAGCAGGTTAAAATTGAAGGAACTCTTTTGATAGAGAATCTTTGAGTGGAAGCAGATCGTCCAAATCTCATTTCGATTGAACGTATACATTTACAGTCAACAAGAACAAATTATACATAAAACTAAATTACAACATGCTATTGAAATAATAAACAAAGGTTCAAGAGACTATACCTTTGAAGAACCCTTATTCACGTTAATCCCTCGATTTAACTCGTTCATGAACGCGTCAAACATGTGACGAACTCTCCTCGAATAGCAACAATTAGCAACGAGAAACTCGAACCAAAAGGGGACAATACCACTTAGTGACCTTGGTATTCTCAGTGAGAGAATCCAGGAGTGATGAGCTCTGGCTAATTTTGGTTAGAAGGGAGTTTGAAGTCGGATGAGGAAGACGATTGAGGAAAGAACAAAGCTATCGTGTAGGCGATCAAATCTATCACATAGACTTTCTTATTCGATCATATAGTCTCTCAAGGAAATAGTGTAGTCACTCAAATCGTTTAACACTTCTCTCTGTAATAACAAGATCAAATTTTATTCCATTTTTGTCATAAAATCGAATAACTCCCCACTAAGGGTAGTTAGAGAGAAAAAAGGTTAATCATCAAATAATTAATAAATTATAAATAAATATGATAACCAACTTATCATATTATATTTATAACCTATAATTTTGATATTGCATCATAAACAATATATAAACCATAGTTTTTTTTTTTTTCCTATTTTATGGCATTTAATATAAATCATATTTATATTAAATTTAATAACTATGAATCTTATTCATAGAAAATATATTTGAATCATATTTAAATATTTGTTCCTCCAATTAAACAATAACGTATCAAATACATTATGTCAATTATATAATATATAATTTAATAAATTTAATTATATTCCTCTTATTAATTTGAACATTTCAAACTAACCTAAAAATTGATTCTCAACTTAATCCATTGAGCTACGAAGGAGACATTATGGACTGTAGCTTGAAGCTCCAATGATACGTGAATAACTGATTAAATTCTTTAGTGACATTATCTACCATCCGTTATCTATCGGGCACTCCTAAAGATCGACAACTGCACTCTTTTCACTACATATATATTTCTGTGTCCATTGGATATAACCAATCAACAATATGATGACCCTTCACAAATTGCTCGTAAGTACAATTGGGCCAAATTATTGTTTTGCCCCTATAGTTACATCTAACTCCTTAAGTACAACTGATCCCTCTAATGAACAATAGATCATAGTCCTACTATGACTAACCCCTCTCGAGTCAAGAGAGGGTGTAGCGCCACATTGTTCAAGACCTGGAATCAACCCTTAAGGGAGAAATTTATCTACTTACCCCTACTTCGGGGAAGGAGTGAATTCCATTTTGTGTAGTTGAGTTCTCAACTCCCCAATCAGACGTATCCCTAAAATGGTAGGCTTGTTGAGTCGGTGATTTTGCCACTCTCAAACATGCAAATCAAAGGACCGCCCTCATAGGCAGGAGTTCACAATTCACTCAGGATTAAGGTCATGTTATGTATGGTCATCCTAGTGAAATGAAAGTCTCAATTGTAAACAACGTTATGTAACAAGATTGGTCCGGTCTTATATAAACTCCTTTGTATAAAATATCCCTGTTCGCATGTCTAATATATGAATGATCCGGATCAGATCATTTGTAGCACTTTACAACATTTGTAACACCTACAAAGCGGATCATACTCGTAGTATCACAAGGATAAAATACCCAGCCTTATCCATATACTACAGACCGTTTAGGTTATCATTTAAACATAATCCACCTGTATGACTCCACATACATGTGTAAGTTACAACGATAACCATGGATGTTAGTTTATTGGTTTGTGGTTAATGTAACTAAAATATCATATATTTCATAGACAAAGTGAATCAAATATCAAATATTATAAATCACTAAAATTTTTGTTCGTATAAGGTTTTCAAACTACAGAACCCTACGATATTTAGGGCATCAACCCTAATAATCTTCCACTTGTCCTAAAGCTAGTGGGGTGTACAAGATAATCAAATTACAAGTACAAAAAATAATAAACTAGGGCATAATATGCCCAGTACAAGATCTCCCACTTGCATAAGTCTAGCCGTGGTCTGTCCTATAGACCCATACTTTGCAGGTGACCCTTAAACACTGTAGCCGTGAGGGGCCTTCATAAACGAATCAACAATGTTGTGCTCTGAAGCTATCTCGTGACAATCACGTCCTTTCGATGCACAATCTCTCGGATAAGATGGTATTTCCGTGCAATGCGTTTGCCGTGCTTATGACTTCTTGGCTCATGGGGTTCGCCACAGTGCCACTATTATCACAATAAAGGGTGATGAGCTTTGACATGTTTTGAATAACTTCCAGATTAGTTAGGAATTTCCTGAGCCAAACGACTTCTTTAGCAACTTCACAAGCCGTTACATGCTTGGCCTCCATGATGGAGTCCGAGATGTACCCCTGCTTGGTGCTTCGCCATACTACAGCTCTTCTGTTAAGAGTAAACATTGATCCTGAAGTGGATTTCCAAGAATCCCTATCAGTCTGAAAATCAGAGTCAATGTATCCTGTAAGGATCAAATCCTTTGAGCTATACACAAGCATGTAGTCCCTTGTTCTCCGAAGAAACTTGAGGATATTCTTGACAGTTGTCTAGTGACTATATCCTTGATTAGATTGATATCTACTGACTATCCCCACTACATAACAGATGTCAGGTCTAGTGCATAACATTGCATACATCAAACTGCCTACAAAAGATGCATAGAGAACACGTTTCATTTCCTCAACCACTTAAGGTGTCTTAGGACACTATTCCTTAGACAATGTAACTCTGTGCCTGAAAGGCAATAGGCCCTTCTTGGAGTTCTGCATCGAATATTTGATCAACATTTTGTCAATATACGATGCCTGAGACAATGCTAGCATTTTGTTCTTGTGATCCCAAAAGATCTAGATACCAAGAACAATCTGAGTCTCATCCAAGTTTTTCATTTGGAATTTGGTTGCTAGCCAGTAAACCTACATCACTCTAATGAGTAGGATATCATCTACATACAACACTAGGAAAACTACTAAACTATTGATGAACTTCTTGTAGACACAAGACTCATCAACATTTCGATCAAAGCCATAAAATTTGATCGCAATATAAAACCTTATATTCTAAGATCGAGATGCCTTTTTCAGTCCATAAATTGACCGATTAAGCTTGCAAACCTTTTGCTCTTTACCTTGGACTATGAATCCCTCGGGCTACACCATATAAATGGTCTCTTCAAGATTGACATTCAGAAAGGCAGTCTTGACATCCATTTGTCATATCTCATAGTCATAATATGAGGCAATGGATATGAGGATTCAGATAGACTTTAGCATGACAACATGCGAGAAAGTCTCCTCATAGTCGACTCCCTCTACCTTGGTATAACCCTTTGCCACTAGTCTAGTCTTGAAGGTTTGCACCTTCCCATCAGCACCCCATTTCCTCTTGTAGATCCATTTGCAACCTATAGGTTTAACCTTATCAGGTTGATCAAACCAAACCGAAGTGGAGTACATAGACTCCATTTCGTGATCCATGGCTTTGATCTATTCATTTCTATTAACATCCTTCATTGCTTTCTTGTAAGACAATGGATCCTCAACCTCGCCATCAACTACCATAGCTAGGATTTCAGTTAAACCCATATAGCAAATAAGTGGGTTTAGAACCCTCCCGCTACGTGAGGTTCTCCAACACTTGAGATGGATTTGACCTACTAGATAGACCTACGTCAACAACTCTTTTTGAGGTAGTAGGCTCTTCAACAACTCTTGTTGAAGATTCTGTAGTTTCTTTGGAAAACTCATTCAACACAATTTTACTTCTAGGTCTATGCTTCTTTATATGATCCTCTTCAAGAAAAGTAGAATTTTTTTATACAAACATTTTGTTTTCTTTAGGATCATAAAAATAACCTCCTTTTGTTCCTTTTGGGTAGCTTACAAATAGGTACAACCTCAAACGTGGTTCCAATTTCTTAGGATTAGCCTCAAGCAGGTCTGCTGGGCAACCCAGATACGGAAATGACATAAACTAGCTTTACGACCATTCCATAACTCCAAAGTATTTCTGGCAACATTCAGGTCAGTATTCACTGTGAATGGAGGAGCAATAATGTGGAGGAGTTTCAAGAAAAGTTATATTGCTGACACCACAATGGAACCTGAGTATGCAGTTGAAAGTGAAGCAGCAAAAGAAACAGTATGGCTCAGAAAGTTCCTAACTGATTTGGAAGTGGTTCCAAATGTGTACCTGCTAGTCATCCTGTATTGTGATAACAGCGAAGCAGGTGCAAACTCAAAGGAACCTCGAAGCCATAAACGTGGAAAGCACATCGAGTGGAAGTACTATCTTATCAGGGAGATTGTACATAGAGCGTCACGCAGATAGCCTCACAAGACAATTTAGCTGATCCATTTACGAAGNACATAGAGCGTCACGCAGATAGCCTCACAAGACAATTTAGCTGATCCATTTACGAAGTCCCTCTCGGCTAAAGTGTTCGAGGGTCACCTAGTAGGTCTAGGTCTACGAGATACTCATAACCAGGGCAAGTGGGAGTATTTATGGGTATCTGGTGCCCTAGTTTATTGTATTTATACTTTTTATTCTCTCATTATACTTAACATTATTTGTATATATTTTATCCACTACAGTTTTAGTCCAAGTGGGAGTATTTTTAGGTTGTATGTCTTGAAACTCGCAGTTTATGAAGTTAAACATATTCTATTATCAATAAAGATGTTGTTCGATATTGCTTCGATAAAATTGTTATTGAACTATAAATTGTACTTATAGTGTCTAAATCCAATAAACTAAGATCCATGGCTATTATATGAATACTTAACTTTATGTGTAGACATAAAAATGGATAAGGTTAAAATAAATAGTTAAAATGATTTATAGTATACGAGTAAGGTTGGGTACCTTATTTTGGTAACACTATCAGATGTGGCCCACTTTGTAGTTATTACAAGTTGTTATAAAGATGCTATAAATGAAGCGATCCTAATTCGTTCATGTATTGACATGAGGAGTGGGGGCATCCTATGCAATGAGTTTGTGTAAGATCGGACCAAGAAATAAGTCACTCTTACTTTATAACGTTGTTTATTTTTTAAGACTGACTATTTCGCTTAGATGACCTAGGTAACTCGATCTTAATCCCGAGCTATTTATGAACTCCTGTTTATTAGAGATTATCCTTACATTTGCATAGGTGAGGGTTGGCTTAACAAGGCCGGCTCAATAAGTATCCTATTTGAAGAGTAAGACCGGATAGATAGCTGGGGACATAGGGTGCAATAAGGAATTCATGCCTACCCGATTTAGGGATAGAAGAAAGGTCGTTCTCTTAAGTACTGAATCCAGGTCTTGAATAAAGGTCCCAAGCCTCTCATTGGTCTGAGAGGGATCCAGTTTAGTGATTGGATCACACCAATTGTTCATTAAATGATCAGTGGAACTTAAGGAGCAAGATGTAATATCGGGGGTAAAAAAGCATATTGACCCAGCTGTTATTACAAACAACCCGTGAAGGGTCGACTTACTGATTATGGTTAAATCAAGTGGACACAAATATATCTACAGTGAGGAGAGTGCAACCATCAAGCTATAGTGGTATGACTTAATAGTTATAAGAATATTGATTAAATTGGTCTAAAGAGTTTTAGCCAATTAATCTCAAATCGTTGGAGCTCATAATATGTAGGTCTATAAGGTCCCTCTACTAGTTCATAAAACATGAACACCTTGAATTAATAAATTGAGTGAATTTGGAATGATATCAATTTGAAGTGTTCAAATTGAATTTCAGTTTGAAAATGTTGAAATTGAAATTAGAGTTTGAATTTGAATAGTTCAAAATTCAAATTAGGGTTTGTATATGTATATTTAATATAATTAATTAATGTTTAGTTTATTGAAATCAAATGAAATTGGAGAGTTTATAATGTTTAAATATTGATTTAAATATTAATTACATGAATAGGATTCATGTTTAAATTAGGTGTGTGATTACTTTAATATTTGAAATTAAATTGTTATTTAATTAATTAAACACGTTTAACTAATTAAAATTCAAATTAATTTTCAATTTCAATTCAATTTTGATGTTTTACATTTAATTAATTATGAATTAATTAAATTAAATTTTGGTTAATTTTGGAATTAATTAAAATTTGATTTTGAAAAACAAAATTGGAAATGAATGGTTTAGTGGGATTTTCCCACAAAATCACTTTGGAGAAGCCGTTTCCTCCTAATCACACCACCTATCCATTTGAACAATCAACTTGAGTGCTGGACTTCAGATGGTCCATCAATGCTTGCATGTAGGGAGTTGATAAAAAGCGCTCCATTTTTGTTGAAGAGAAGTTAAGGTTGCTGGAAATGGTTTCTGCTACAACTTTTTGAAGGAACTCGTATTGAAGAGATCTTTGAGCAGAAGCGGATCGTCCAAATTCCATTAATCATTGTAAACATATTTTACAGTAAACATACAGTAGATATGCATTTGAAATTAAACTACAACATGCTTTTACAATAAATAAAGGGTTCAAGATACATTACCCTTGAAGAACATTTCTTCTCATAAAACTCCCTCGAACAGTAACGAGCCTCGAACAGAAACAACAACTCTTGAAGACCTTTTTCAAGATATCTCGAATAGTAACAAGAACACTAGTACAATGAGTCTTTGGTATTCTCAGGGTGAGAACCTAGGAGTGGTGGGTTCTGACTATTTTGCTTAGGAGGGAAAATTGAGTGTGGAGGAAGAAGATTGAGGAACACACAAAACTTTTCTGCAACTCTCAATCGTTTTTAAATTCCAATGTTAGTTATAGAGGAAGAAGAGAAAACCAATTTTCTTTTATCCCTCTTGCACAAAAACTAAACCACCCACTAAGGTGGTTGGAGATAAAAGAGGAAAGTTATTATTCTAATAATAATAAAATAATATAAATAAATATGATAACCAATTTATCATATTATATTTATATTAAATTATATATTACATCAAATATAACATATAACCTATTGTTTTATTTTTGTATCATATATACTATAAACTATTGTTCTTTTTCTCTTCTCTCTTTTTTTTATTTTTTATGGTATTTAATATAAATTATATTTATATTAAATTTCACAATTATGAATCATATTCGTAGATAATATATTTGAATCTCATTCAAATATTTATTTCCTCCCATTAAACTATAATGTATCAAATACATTATGACAATTATGTCATATATAATTGAAACAATTTAATTATATCATAATTAAATCCCTCTTATTAACTTGAACAATTCAAATTAACCCAAAAACTGATTCTCAACTAAATCTTTTTGAGCTACCAAGGGGACCTTATGGACATGGAGCTTGAAGCTCAAACGGTACATGAATAATTAATTAAACTATTTAATTACTTTATCCACCATTCGTTAACTGTTAGACACTCCACAAAAGATCGACAACTGCACTCTTTGCATTACAGATATATTTTTGTGTCCACTGGATATAACTAATCAACAGTATGATGACCCTTCACAAATTGCTCGCAAGTACAACTAGGCCAAATTACCGTTTTGCCCCTGTAGTTACATCTAACTCCTTAAGTACTATTGATTCCTTTAGTGAACAATAGACCATAGTCCTACTATGACTAAACCCCTATCAGGCTAGGAGAGAGTATGATGCCACATTGTTCAAGACCCAAAATCGCCCTTAAGGGAGCAATTTATCTACTTACTTCTGCTTTGGGGAAGGAGTGAATTCCATCTTGTGTAGCTGTGTTCCCAGCTCCCCAATCAGACAAATCCCCAAAATGGTAGGCTTGTTGAATCCACGATCTGGTCACTCTCACCTATACAAATCAAAGGACTGCCCTCATATGCATGAGTTCACAACTCACTCAGGATTGAGATCATGTTACCAATGGTCATTCTGGTGAAATGTAAGTCTCTATTATGAACGGTGTTATATAATGAGACTAAACATTTTATAGTCCAATCTTATATAAATTCCTTTGTATAAAATATCTCTGCTCATATGTCTATTACATGAATTATTAGGATAAGATCATTTGTAGCACTTTACAACAATTGTAACACCTACAAAGCGGGCCATACTTTCACCAGGATAAGGTACTGTTGGGTTTTATGTCCTAAAACTCACAATTTGTAAAATGATAAACATTTTCTTTAATCAATATACTTATTATTGATTTCATAAATTGTATAAAAGTCTAAATCCAATAAACTAAGATCCATGACTATTGTATGAGTACTTGAACTTTATGCGGAGACATAAGAATGGATCGGGTTCGAGTAAAAAGTCAAAATGATCAATGGTACATGAATAAGGTTGGGTACCTTATTCTGGTAACACCATTGGATGCGGCCTACTCTGTAGTTGTTACAAAGAGTTGTAAAGTGCTATATACGATGTGATCCTAATCCATACATGTTATGACATGAGGAGTGGGGGCATCCTATGCAATGAGTTTGCATAAGATCAAGACCAAGAAATAAGTCATTCTTACTTTATAACACTGTTTATTGTATAATACTGACTATTTCACCTAGACGACCTAGGTAACTCGATCTTAATCTTGAGCTAACTATGAACTTCTGTTAATTCAGGATTGCCTTTAGATTTGCATAGGTGAGGGTTAGCTTAACAGCGCTGGCTTAATAAGACTCCCATTTAAGAGGTAAGACCGAATAGATAGCTGAGGGCATAGGGTGCAAGACGGAGTCACGCCTACCCGATTTAGGGATAGAAGAAAGGTTGTTCTCTTAAGTACTGAATCCAGGTCTTGAACAAGGGGCCCTACTCTCTCACTGGGCTGAGAGGTTTGGTTTAGTGATTGGATCACAAACCAGTTGTTTCATTAGAGATCAGTAAGGACTTGAGGAATAAGACGTAATCTTGGGGTAAAATAGATATTTTACCTAGCCATTATTATGAACAACTTGCGAAGGGTCGACTTGCTGATTACGGTTAAATCATGTGGAAATGAATATATCTACAGTGAAGGAGTCGACTATGGGCTTTAGTGGTGACCTATTAGTTAACGAATGAGGATAATTGGTATAATGAGTTTAGCCAATTAATCTCGGATCATTGGAGCCCATGATCTGTAGGTCCGCGAGGTCCCCCTACTAGCTCGTAACAAACTAACTTTAAGAATAGCGTGATAAATTAATTTGAATCGTTTAAATTAGCTAAAGGAATTAGTAATTATATTGAAGATATAATTACATGTTTAATTTGAGAATTAAACGAAATAGGAGAATTTATATATTTAAATATGATTTAAATATATAAAGATTTATATGTGTTAAAATTAATTTAATATTTGATTTTATAAAATCATTTTTGATTTTATGAAAAAATTGGAAATTTAGAAAAGTAAAAAACAAAATGGAAAAAGTAGATTTTCCATTATCCAACTTTTAACTTGCTCACACAAATAACAACTTCTTTGTCTTGTCTTCTCCAAGTATGAGCTGCAACTCATATGACTCTCTCCTTTCTTGTTGATATGCAATATAATGAAGAGTTTGGAGTGAAATTCAATGATGCAATCTATAAAGAATTTTAGAGAAAATTTGGGTTGAAGAAAGGGTTTTTCAACAAGATTACTGCAGTGAGCATTTGTCCTTCATCCCTTGATTCAGGCTTGTTTTGAGTCCCACAACTCAATATAGAACTCAAAGAGAATAATGGGAAAGATCTTGAGGTGGTTTGCAACAAGATTTGGAGAAGATAGCAGCTGAGAAAGAGCTTTGAAGAAGTTCTACAAGAGATATGTCTTGAAACTCACTGGTTTTCTGTAAGAACATGCTTTAAATTTTGCCAAAATGAGTGAATTAAAGTACTTAGATGATACTTGTGCTTCTGCTGTTGCTGATATAATCCTACAGATACCTAGCCTTATTCATATACTATAGACCATTTAGGTTATCACTTAAAAATGATCCACTTGTATTTCTCCACATACATGTTTAAGTTACAATGATAACCTCGGATGTTAGTTAATTAGTTTGTGGTTAATTCAACTAAAATATCACATATTTTATAGAAAAAGTGAATAAAATATCATATATTATTAATCACATAAGAGTTTGTTCATACAAAGTTTACAAACTATAGAACCCTATGAGATTTAAGGCATCAACGCCAACACTTTCATCTTCACCTGAAAACTCATCCGATTCCCTTCAGAAATTCACTCCATTTTTTTGTTCGACCACTCAAATTCAAGGCTAAGAATAGTATAGAAGATCTCGTGGTGGTTCATTATTGAATTGGAGATTGAATCACGTGGAGAGCGGCTTGGAATTGGGAGAATTCATCAAAGGTATGTAGTTTAGAAACCCTCTTCTAGAGTTTCTATTTAAGCATGCTTTTAGAACTTAAATTAAATGTAATTAGAGTGCTTATTGATTCTGTTTGCTTCCGTTGCTTGCCAGTAGATCCCAACATTATATAATGAGACTATTCATTTCTTAGTTCGGTCTTATACAAACTCTTTTGTATAAAACACCCCCGCTTATATATCTCTACATGAATGATCAGGATTAGATCATTTGTAGAACTTTACAACAATTGTAACATCTATAAAGTAGGTCGTATTCGTAGTGTCACTAGGATAAGGTACCCAATCTTATCCATCTACTACAGACCATTTAGGTTATCACTTAAACATGATCCACCTGGATGTCTCTACATACATGTTTAAGCTACAGAAGATAACCTTGGAGGTTAATTTATTATTTTTTGTGAACTAATACTGCTAAATGTCAAATAAAACACCTTAGTGTTTATTAAATAAATCAGTTTTTTGTACTTTGTAATTACAAGCTACAGGACCCACGAGATTTAGGGCATCAATCCTAATAGTCGTTGCTAAGGCTATCATTCCACTTGATCTAACTTATTGCCAAAGTGCTTGATAGAAAAAGGATTTTCTAGTTCCTCCTTGGCCATCGATTAAAAAAAAGTCCACCTTTATTGCTTTCAATTCATTTCATAATAATATCATAGGCAACTTTTTGTTTCTCACTTAATTTTGTCATTGCTAGGACATCATGCTCATATATTGTAATGGAATCTTCATCATAAACGAGTTCTTCATCAAAACCATCTTTATGAATTGGAGGGAGATCAGATTATGTCATACTTTTTCCCATATATTCGAGAAAGTAATTGTTGGGTATGTCCTAAAAACTCGTAGTTTGTAAACTTTAAACATATTTTATTCATAATAAAAATGTTGTCGAAGTTTTTATCAATAAAGATGTTATTGAATTGCATTCTTTTATAAAATGCAATAAACGAATCCATAATTATAACATGAATACTTAAACTTTATGTAGAGACATAAAAGAAGATTAAGTTTTAGTATATAACTAAAAAGGTCTATAAGTATATGGATGAGGTTGGGTACCTTATCCTGGGGATACTATGGATGCGGTTCACTTTGTATATTGATACAAACGATGTGATCCCAAAGTCGTTCATGTGGAGACATGCAAGTGGAGGCATCCTATGTAAAAGATATTTGCATAAGACTGGACCACAAAATAATCACTTTTCTTTATAATAACCATTACTGTTAAAACTGACTATTTCAAATTGGATGATCTAAGTAACTCGATTTTAATCTTGAGCTAACTATGAACTCTTGTTTGTTTTGGATTATCCTTTAATCTACATAGGTGAGAGTGGTTCAGTATCACCGCTCAATAAGCCTCCCTTTTTAGGGGTAAGACCAGATAGATAGCTAGGGACATTGTTCTGCAAGAAAGAATTCACTCCTACCCATCTTAGGATTAGCAGATAGATTGTTCCCTTAAACATCATTGAAAAGGCACCTAATCACTCTATGGTAGCTTTTGTCCTATCTCACTGAAACATCATTGAAAAATAGATGCCACTTAGGGTGCATTTTAGAATATTTTGCTAAGTTTTATTGATTTTTAATGGATTAATGCATAGAGTACTAATATGAATCAATTGTATGGTTTCAGCAATTATATTATGACTTCAGTGACACTAAACTTACTCGTTACTAATGATGGGAAATTAGATGTCAATTACTCGACAACTAAAATCCCTTGGATGCAATATGCGATGCATGTTCTTAAGCTATGCATTGATAGTCATGCGTCGATGGTCATGCTTTAGAATGACTATGCGTTAATGAATGTATGCGATGACCATGCGTCCTGTCACAAGTTTTCTTACGCTCAAACCAAATAACGCAAACACAAGTTTCTCGGGTGATCTGAGGTTGAACACAGGGACTTGTAGCTGGCTGAATGTGGTAATGTGCATGCGGCGGTTGAATAAAAAAATGGATGAGAGGTTGCTAAGCTAGCACTACTCCTACTCCTAGCTAACAGACAATGCAATGGTAGATACACGACAACTCATGACATGAAATAATGAATGGGAAAATAGATAAAATGTAGAGATGATTTCATTACAATCCTTAAGAGTGACCGTAAAGGCAGCCTCAATCAACGCATGCCATGTGATCATGCTACACACACTTGAGCCTAACTCTAGGACGTATGTGGTGGGTATGCATACGTGTCGAGATGACCGCATACAACCACTATATCCTACTTCCTGAATGCATGCAATATCCTATCCGTAGGTGCAGATGCTGTGTGAAAGCAAACGGAGCTTATCTCTAAGTTCCCCATTCTTGCCTATGCATTCCAATCCGCTCTCTCAAGTCTTAGATTTGGGTTTTAGACTACTCTCTCAAGTATGCCTAAATGATGAATGATGCGCTCATAGACAAGGTAACCGCATGAACTTTGCTGACATAAGATTATTCCTATCTCTAGTGAACAGACTTACATTGTTTAATGCGACAAACCACTTACCCCCCGGGAGTTGGTTGTTGCTGACTTTACTCATAAGACAAGCATGCGTCCGCCTGTAGACAGGCATTGCTACAGCTTCACACTAAGAAAATAAGGTTTTGTCACATACTCACGCAACTCACACCTCTCAGTGGTTTGCTACATGCTTTCATATCCCTAATCCAATGACTAAGTATGTGATACTCTAGCAATCTCACTGAGTGATGCAATGAAAATTAAAGATGCTAAGCAAAGAAGATGAAGATGGAATCGAAGAAAACATAGGAATGTATTGAACACAAAATGTATTAATTCCTTAATCAACAAATGTATACAAATACAATATAAGAAAAGAAGAGAAATGAAATGACCGACTGGAAGCAATGACTTGCTCAGCAGATATGTGTCAAGGCTGTCGGTGGTGCCATGGATGGGCAGAGAAGCATGACTCTCTCAAGATCTAGCTCCGATCGAAGTCTTCGGTCGTCACTCGGAATGGAGGAAGGAGGTGAAGAACTCTCAAGCTTTTTCTCATGCATTTGTTTGGATCGCAGGGAAAACCCTGGGTTGCAGGGGTAATCCCAGACCACTTGAAATTGTGCTCATCAGCTTCTTTATACAGAGCTTGGATCGCCGACAACATTAATGGACTACTCTGATTCTGACAATCGCGACGCGTTTAGTCCTTTCTGAATCTCTACTGCTAACGACGTGGTAGGTGAGATGTTAACATCATCTTTTGATTTTCTCGAGGTAGATGCATTGATGTGTTCATTCCACCAACCTTGCATTGATCCTTTTATCATGCGTTATCGTGTAGCTGCAATCCTTCAATGACCGCATTCACTTAATACCGCAACTCTATACGATGACCGCAATCGCTTGACGAGTGCAACTCCCATGCGATGGACACATACGGCTAATTACCGCAACATCCATGCATTGATCGAACGCGTTCGCCTTGGCGATGGAGAGTTTCTCTGCATGCGGTCGTCTATGCGTTGGTCCGGTTTTTGCGTTTGCATCCACTTCCTGCGTTAGCTATAAAAATAGAACATTGAATGCATAATAACGCATAATAATGGGTTATCTGAGATTCTTAGTGCTGAACGCCGCAAGCTCAATTTCTTAGTAATTCCTAACATAATTGCAACATATTTTGCTTAACAACCCTCATAATTCTAAGTTAAAGACCTAAGATGACATGCATTTCTGCATGTCATCAGCTACTGACAAACTTATCGGCAAAAATTATACATGGAAAAATACAATCAACATAATTTTAATCATTGATGTCCTTAGATTTGTCCTTGTGGAGGATTTTCCTTCTGTAACAGCTCAAAATGCCACTCAAAACATCGAGATGTTGAGTTTTATGTCCTAAAACTCGTGGTTTCTAAACAATAAACTTACTCTATTAATCAATATAGATGTTATTGAAGTTTGATTCAATAAAGGTTTTATTGAATGTTTGAATTGCTTATTTTATTTTAGAAATAACCTAAATCCAATAAACTAAGATCCATGGCTATTACATGAGTGCTTAAACTTTATGTGGAGATATAAAAATAAATCAATTTCGAGTAAATAGTCAAAATGGTCTATGTTATATGAATAAGGTTGGGTACCTTATTCTGGGGACACTATCGGATGCGGCCCATTTTGTAGATGTTACAATTATTGTAAAGTGCTACAAACGAAATGTCCTGATTCGTTCATGTGGAGACATGTAAGTGGAGGCATCCTATGCAAAGAGTCTGTATAAGGTCGGACTAAGAAATAAGTTACTCTTACTTTATAATGTTGTTTACTATTTAAGACTGACTATTTCAAAGCGATGACCTAAGTAACTTGACCTTAATCCTGAGCTAACTATGAACTCTAGTTTATTCGAAATTATCCTTAGATTTGCATGGGTGAAGGTTGGTTCAACAGCGTCAGCGCAATAATCCTCCAATTTTAGGGGTAAGATCGAGTAGATAGCTTGGGACATTGGGTACAAGATGGAATTCACTTCTACCCTTTTTACCGATAGTAGAGAGGTTGTTTCCTTAAGTGTTGACTCTGGATCTTGAATAAGGGAATCGACCTTCTCATTGGTCCAAGAGAGACTTGGTTTTGTGATTGGATCACAAACCAATTGTTCATTAGTGGATCAGTGGGACTTAAGGAATGAAACGTAATCTCGGGGGTAAAACAACTTTTGACCCAACCGTAATTACGAACAACCTGTGAAGGTTTGACTTACTGATTATGATTATATCAAGTGGACACAATGATATTCACAGTGAGGGGAGTGCAACTACTGGCTTTAGTGGAGTAACCCGGTAATTAACAAATGTTGGTTAATTAGGTTAAAGAGTTTAGCCGATTAATCTCGGATCGTTGGAGCCCATGATCTGTAAGTCCATTAGGTCCCCTACTAGCTCACAAACGGATTAAAGCTTAGAATAGCGTGATGAGAGATTTGAAAAGTTCAAATCCGAATTGAAGGAATTATTAATTATAAACGTTTAATTATTGAATTAAACAAAATTGGAGATTTAGATGATATTTAAATTTGTTTTAAATATTAATTACATGAATAGAGATTCATGTTTATGGAATTGATTTTTCAATAATTTAATGATGGATATTAAATTATTTTAGTTAGCTAAAATTTTTAATTAATTAAATAAATTATTTGAATTAGTTTTATTTAAAAAATTGAAAATTTGAATTTAATGAAAAGTCAGATTTAGAAAATCAATTTTGTATTTATTTTTTTAAAAAATAAATTAAAATTAATTCTATTGAAAATTCAATAAATTCATTTAAATCAATTTAAAACAAAATAGTTTTTTTTTTTTTTAATTTGAAAAATGAAACTTGTGTAAGTGGGTTTATCTCACTTTAAACCATCATAATTTCACCTTTTTTTTTGTGTGTGTGGATTTGGTGTCATTTTTCTATGCAATTTGATGACAATAAATAGGCTAAATAAAAGTTAGATGCTTTAATTGGGACTGGGACGCATGCAAAGTTGAATTTTGTTGGTGAGGGTTGAAGAAGTGTTCTTCAATTTCAGTTGAAAAACCAATGTTTTCCTTCACAAAATTCTCTCAAATTTCAGTTCATTTTGGGTTCTACCACCCAATCTAAGGTCCTAGAGAATAGTAAGGAAAATCTAATGGTGATTTACAAGCTTTTGGAGTCAAGAATCAAGCTAAATTCAAAGTTGAAGAGGAAGTCTTCAAAGGTATATCAACAAACCCTACTTTAAGTGCTTAATGATTATGTTTGCTTCTGCTAAATGCATGCTAACTCCAAAACGAGAGGCATATGAGCATTAGGTACGGGCAAATGAGAAGGCCGGAATGTATATCTTGGCAAGCGTTCCTGAAGTCTTGGCTAAGAAGCATGAGCTCATGATTAGGGGTGTGCACGGTTTGGTTTGATGTGGTTTTGGTCTGAAACATGAACTGAACCAAAGTGCTCATTCTCAGTTAAACAGAATCGTTGACAATCGATTTCCATCGGTTTCGATTCCTGAACCGAACCTGTTGGGGTTAATGTCCTAAACTCTCGTTGGGTTCTGTAGTTTGTAAACACCGTATTGAACAAACGCTTGTGATGTAATAGTATGAGATATTTTCTTCACTCTTGTCTATGAAACATGAGATGTTTTATTTGCTTTACCACAAACCAATAAACTAAGATCCATGATTGTCGTTGTAACTTAAGCATGTAGTTGGAGACATACAGGTGGATCATGCCTTAAGTGATAATAAAATTGGTCTGTAGTATATGGATATAGGACGGAAACCTTATCCTGGTGACACTACGGATGTGGCCCGCTTTGTAGATTGTTACAAGTGTTGTGACATGCTACAGATGGTCTGATCCTGATCATTCATGTGGAGACATGCGAGTGGAGGCGTCCTATACAAAGGAGTTTGTATAAGATTGGACCACGAAGTGTATTAGTCTTGTTATATAACACCGTTCATGATAGAAACTTCACTTCACTAGAATGACCATAGGTAACATGACCTCAATCCTGAGTGAGTTGGGAACTCCTGCCTTTGAAGGCGGTCCTTTGATTTACATAGGTGTGAGTGGCCATATTATCGACTCAAACTTACAACTTTAGGGATTTGTCTCATTGGGGAGCTAGGAACTCAACTACACAAGATGGAGTACACTCCTTCCCCAAAATAGGGGTAAGTAGATAGATTGTTCCCTTAAGGGCTGATTCAGGGGCTTGCACGATGTGGGGCCACAGACCTTCTCATCTCCCGAGAGGTGTCCTTTCATAGTAGGACTATGATATATTGTTCATTAGAGGGATCAATGGTAGTTAATAAGTTAGATGTAACTACAGGGGAAAAATGGTAAATTGGCCCAGCTGTACTTACGAGCATCTGTGAAGGATTATCATACTGTTGACTGGTTATTTCTAATGGACACAAAAATATATCTATGGTGAGATGAGTACAACTGTCAGTATTTAGTGAAGTGCCTTATAGTTAATGGATGGTGGATCTCGTGGCTAAAGAGTTTAGTTAACTATTTATGTACCATTGGAGCTTCAAGCTACAGGTCCATAAGGTCCCCTTGGTAGCTTTGGATTCAAGTTGAAAATAAGTTTTTAGGTCAGTTTGAAGTGTTCAAATTGATAAAAGGGAGTTTGATTATATATGATATGATTAAACTGGTCAATTATATATGATATAGTTGACATGATGTATGAGATACATTAATTGGAGGAAAAGTATATAAATATGATTTATATCTTGTAGAGGAGAAAAGAACTATGGTTTAAATGTTACATATGATGTGATATTAAAACTATAGGCTATAAATATAATAATGTAAGTTAGTTATTATATTTATTAATAATTAAACAATTATAAGATAATTGTTGGTGGTTTTCTACATAACCGTGCGTGAAAGTGGAAGGTTGCATTCAGTTTTCATTACTGAAAGGATAAAATGAAAATAGTTTTCATTTTGCAAAAAGATCAAATTATCGCTTCATAAAGTTGTACACTGTCTATCGTTTAGCTAACGAGAGCCTACACGACAGCACAATCATGTACACGCGTAATTTCCTAAACGATCGTGTAGCTTTTACTAAGCGATCGCGCGCCTAAGTGAGATTCACTAAACGATTTTTTAAATGATTACACCTACTTACCTAAACGATTGTGTACCTTTAATAAACGATCAGGCACCCGTCTATACGATAGACTTTAAACTCTCCTACTTGCTTGGTCGTTAAATACGGTCGTAGTTTCCTCCTCCCCTCTACCAAATCTATAGAGCCCACACCTCCTGGATTTTCACTCCAAGAATACCAAGGTCATTGAGTGGTGGTGTCCAAGAAGCTGCCTATTCGTGGAGAAGACTGTTCGTTTGCTGAGCGATAACGAGATTTGGTAGACGATTGGCTTTGCGTCACAACGATAGCAAGAGGTGTTGTTTTTTACGAGAGCGAGAGATAAACATAGGAAGAGTTCTTAAAGGTGAGTCTCTTGTTCCTTTGTATTTAATTTATCGAAAGCATGACGTAATTTGTTCTGAAATGCATAACTTGTATATATGTTTTGAAGGAACTCTTATTCCAGAGTACCTACAAGCGGAAGCGGATCTTTCTAATTCATTGTGATAGAATTTTCACATGTACATTCAAACATACTAATATGCATTCGTATGTTAAACTATTGGCATACTCAAAAAAACAATAAATAAGATATCGAGAGATCATACCAGTTGAAGACTTATTCTTCATAGCAAATCTCGCTTTCACTGAAATGGTAAGCTAACGTTCAACAAATTCCTATCGTCTACCTCGAATAGTCTCCACACGAACAGAAGGAAACAGGGACAACACTACCACTAAGAGCTCTAAGTATTCTCGAAGTGAGAATCCAAAGGGTAAGCTTTGTTCGAATTTGGTAGAGGGGAGGGAACGAGGAAGGGAGATCGTATACAACGATCAAGCATGTGGGAGATTGGCTCGTCGATCGTATAGACAAAATACTTGATCATTTAGATGAAGTATACGATCATGTAGGAAAAGGTAAGCGATTGTCTATACGATAATTTAGTAAATATCGAGTGCTAAACGATCGCTTAGGAAAAGGTAAACGATCGTTTAGTAAATAGCGTGCATGGGTGTAAGTGTTAAGCGATCCCTTAGCACTATCATATGGGTAAGTCGTTCAAGCACTATCGTATAGGCACGGGTTTTACTAAGTGATGACACACTTCAACACTATGTTTGCGCATACAATGCTTAACACACCGTGAGCTACTTAAGCATCTTAAAATGATTCTTCAACTTACTCATCCGTTATGAAAACAGAAGAGATGCCGACCTATTATCCCATTAACCATCCAATTAATAGACAATGAATATAATCACATCATATTCATAACCTATGGATTAATATCATATATTAATCATAGTATTTTTTTCTCCACTATGTAGGAATGTATCGGCAACAGCGGAAGTAACAAGGATCATTTAAGCACTCTAATTCATTAATTTTAGCAAAATATTAAGCATGCTCTTGTAGAAAACAAGTGCGTTTTATGACATACCTTTGTAGAACTTCTTTATAGCTCGATCTCCAACTGCAATCTTCTCCAAATTTTTTTGTAGACCACCTTAAGATCTTCCTTTAGATTGAGTTGTGGGACTCAAAATAAAATAAAATTAATTTCTTAAATTAATTTTTAAATAAAACTTATTTAATTTAATAACAAATATTAAATTAATTTTTACTCATATCCATCTTTATATATTTAAATTATGTTTAAATATAAATTCTCCTATTCCATTTAATTCTCAAATTAAACATGTAATTATATCTCATATAATTGCTAATTTCGTTAATTCTAATTTGAACGTTAATAATTAACTTATCATGCTATTTTAGAGCTAGTCTATTACGAGTTAGTAGGGGACCTCACGGACCTACAGATCATGGGCTCCAACGATCCGAGATTAATTGGCTAAACTCATTAGACCAGATTAATCCCCATTCGTTAACTAATGGGTCACTCCACTAAAGCCCATAGTTACACTCCCCTCACTGTAGGTATATTATGTCCACATGATTTAACCATAATCAGCAAGTCGACTCTTCACAGGTTGTTCGTAATAACGACTGGGTCAAATATCTTTTTTACCCCCGAGATTACGTCTTATTCCTCAAGTTCCTACTGATTCTCTAATGAATAACTGGTTTGTGATCCAATCACTAAACTAAACTCTCTTAGCCAAGTGAGAGGGTGGGGCCCCTTGTTCAAGACTTGGATTTAGTACTCGAGAGAATAGCCTTTCTCCTATCCTTAAATCGAGTAAGCATGAACTTTGCCTTGCACCCTATGTCCCTAGCTATCTATTAGGACTTACCCCTGGAATGGGAGTCTTATTGAGCCGGTACTGTTGAGCCAGCCTTCACCTATGCAAATCTAAGGGTAATCCCCAATAAACAGGAGTTCATAGTTAGCTCAGGATTAAGATCGAGTTACCTAGGTCATCTAGGTGAAATAGTCAGTCTTATACAGTAAACAACGTTATAGAGTAAGAATGACTTATTTCTTGGTTCGATCTTATACAGTAAACAAACTCATCGCATAGGACGCCCTCACTCTTTATGTCATAACATGTACGAATTAGAATCACATCGTATGTAGCACTTTATAATTCTTTGTAACAACTACAGAATAGACTGCACCCAATGGTGCTACCATAATAAGGTACCCAACCTTATTCATGTACCATAGATCATTTTGACTATTTATTCGAACCTCATCCACTTTTATGTCTCCACATAAAGTTCAAGTACTCATGCAATAGTGATGGGTCTTAGTTTATTGGATTTGGACTTTCACACAATTTATGAAATAAAAAATAAGTTTATTGATTATAGAAAATGTTTATCATTTTACAAACTGCGAGTTTTAGGACATAAAACCCAACAATACTCTCACTTAGACTAAAACTCCAGTGAATCAATATATACAAATATATACAATGTTGAGTTTACATGGAGAGAATAAAATGTACAAATACAATAAATTAGGGTATTACAATACCCAAAAATTCTCCCACTTGCCCTAGTGATACAAAACCCGTAAACCTAGTCCAACTAGGTGACTCTCAAACACTTTAGCCGAGAGAGCCTTTGTAAATGAATCGGCTAAGTTGTCTTGGGAAGAAATTTGTGTGGCGATTACGTCTCCTCTGTGTATAATCTCCCTGATGAGATGGTACTTTCGCTCGATATGCTTTCCTCTTTTATGGCTTCGTGGTTCCTTTGAATTTGCAACTGCTCCACTGTTGTCAAATAGGGAGTGACAGACAAGTGCATATTAGGAACTACTTCCAGATCTGTCAGGAACTTTCTGAGCCATATTGCTTCTTTTACTGTTTCACTTACAGTTACATACTTAGCTTCCATTGTGGAGTCAACAATACAACTTTACTTGATGCTTCTCCACACAACTGCTCCTCCATTTAGAGTACATACTGATCCCGAAGTTGATTTCCTCGAATCAATATCGGTCTGAAAGTCAGAATCAGTGTATCCAGTAGGGATCAAATCCTTAGCACCATACACGGGCATATAATCTCTTGTTCTTCGAAGATACTTGAGAATGTTTTTAGCAACAGTCCAATGATCATGTCCAGGATTGGACTGAAATCTTTTGACTATTCCTACGGCATAGCATATATCGGGACGAGTACATAACATTGCATAGATTAAATTCCCTACTGTTGATGCATATGAAATTCGATTCATCTCCTCAAGCTCTTGAGGTATCTTAGGACTCTATTCCTTAGACAGGTGAATTCCATGTCTGAAAGGTAAAAATCATATCTTGGAATTTTGTATTTTATACCTAGACAACATCTCGCGATTCCGAACTATTTGGATTCAAGAACATACTGTGCTTTTCCCAAATCTTTCATTTAGAATTACGAAGCCAACCATCTCTTAAGGTCAGCTAGATATTCTACCTCATTCTCAATGAGTAGAATATCATCAACATACAACACCAGAAAAATGACAGTTTTGTTAACGATTTTCTTGTATACACATGGTTCGTCAACATTTTGTTCAAAGCCATAAGATTTGATCGCAGTATCAAATCTCATATTCCAGGATCTAGAAGCTTGTTTCAATCCATAAATGGATTGATTAATTTTGCAAACCTTTTACTCTTGGCCCTGCTGTATAAACCCTTCTAGTTGAGACATATAGATATTCTTTTCAAGATAGCCATTCAAAAAAGCCGTCTTGACATCCATTTGCCATATTTCATAATCATAAAATGTGGCTATGGACAAGAGTATTACAATAAACTTTATCATGGCAACTGGAGAGAAGGTTTCTTCATAATCTACCCCCTCTCTTTGGGTAAACCATTTTACCACAAGTCTAGCTTTGTAAGTCTGTACCTTACTAGCTTGGTTTCTTTTTCTGTTGTAGATACCTTTGCAACCGATGGGTTTTACCCCTTCAGATTGATCTATGAGATCCCAGATAGAATTGAAATACATAGGTTCCATTTCAAGGTCCATGGTTTTAATCCATTGGTCTTTATTCACATCATTCATTGCTTGGTGGAAATAATTAGGATCCTCTAAACCATCATCTGGTATAATGACTTGAGTCTCAATTAAACCCATGTACCGGTCAGGCTGTTGCACAACCCTCCTACTACGACGAGGCATTATCAACTCTTGAGAAGGATGTTAAGTCTCAGTTTCATCAACAACTCTTGTTGACGGACCTGCTTTATCAACAACTCTTGTTGAAGGACCTGCTCTATCAACAACTCTTGTTGATACATTTTTCGTTTCTTTGGACATTTCTTCTATTACTAGCTTACTGCGAGGTTGATGATTCTTTATATAGTCTTCTTCTAGGAAGATTGCATTTGTCGACACAAATACCTTATCTTCCCGAGGATCATAAAAGAAACCACCTCTTGTTTCTTTTGGGTAGCCTACAAATAGACATACTTTTGAACGGTGTTCCAACTTCTTATGATTTTTCACCAATCCATGTGCTGGACAACTCTAAATCTTGAAGTGAGGTAAATTTCCTTTACATCCTATCCAGAGCTCGTAAGGCGTTTTAGAAATACTTTTCGAGGGAGCTATGTTCAAAATATACCCCACAGTCCCAACTGCATGTCCCCAAAAAGAATTTGGTAATTAAGCGTAACTCATCATGGAACCAACCATGTCCAACAAGGTTTTGTTTCTCCTTTCTGCCACACATTTTGCTGAGTTGTGCCAGGGGATGTGAGTCGAGACTAAATTCCATGTTCTATTAAATAGTTATGGAATTCCATGTCCATATACTCACCACATCGATCCGATCGAAGTGTTTTAATCTTTTTACCTAATTGATTTTCAACCTCAACCTTATACTCTTTGAACTTTTGAAAAGTTTCAGACTTTTAGTGCATTAGGTAAATATGCCCATACTTGGAATAATCATCTATAAAAATGATGAAATATTCATACCCTCTTCTTGCTCTAACATTTAGAGGCCCACAAAGGTCTGATTGAATCAGCTCTAGGGGTTCTTTGACTCTAAGAATTTTTCTAGAAAAAGATCTTTTTGTCATTTTACCCTCGACAGAACTCACATGGTGGTAATGAACTGTCTTCCAACTTATTTAGATGACCGTTCTTAACCAATCTCTCAATCCTGTTGAGATTTATGTGACCCGGTCTCAAATGCAAAAGATAGGCATTTGGAGAAATCTTCCTTTTCTTATGAGTCCCAATAGTTTTAAACATCTCTATGTTCAATACGGCTTTGACCTCAGTTAGTTTTAACATATACAAGTTATTTTCTAATTTTGCAGAGCAAAAATGTTTATTTCCTATATTGATGAACACTTCATCATTTTTGAAATAAACTTTATACGTTTATTCTAGCAAACAAGAGACAGATATTAGATTCCTTTTTATAGAAGGAATATAATATACATTTTTTAAATTAATGTACTTATCTCCTATAAATAACTTCATATCTCCCACTACTTTGGCTGAAACAATCTCCTAGGTCCCTACCTTAAAGATTGTTTCACCTTCTGTCAGCTGTCTCCAGGAACCACTTTCCTGTGAGATAGTACAAACATGATTAGCGGCATCTGAATCAATTATCCAGATTTTATCATTTTTCACTAAACATGCTTCGATAACAAGTAAATCATATTTAACTTTTGTTCGAGTTCTGCACTCTCATCTACATAATTCATAATTTTAGATGAGTTGGGAGATAGAAGACAATCCTCTGTTAAAACTTTTTTGGTGTAATCAACCGCTAGTAATTTGTTTGTTGATTTGATTTTACTGTTATTTAAGTCGGAAGTGAGTTTTTTTTGGAAGAATTCAACATGCTGATAAAATTGAAACAAATTCTAATTAGAAAATTGTAACTAAATCCAAAATCAAGTTTTAGCAAAAAATAATAATGTACCAATAATAATTATTTATTTGCAACGATACTTTAGTGAGTCAGAATATGTGCTACCGAGGGGCAGTCAAATACTCGTTCACTAAAGCAAACAATTTTGACCAAACACTATATCTAGAATAACTTTTATTCCTATTGTCTCTAGAATAACTCTTATTCTTATAGTCATTTAGTTATTGTTTTCGGTCTTGATCTTTACTAATAATTTAGTAATTCTTGTAAGTGTGACCCGCCATTTTCAGATCTTATAGGACGGTATGAATTTTCTCCAAAATAGAAGACTATATCCAAGACGAAACTATAAAATCCTATTCATTTTACTGAAGCCAGGGTTGTTCCGAATCATATGTTACAACCCTCCGTAGGGATAGCCGTTGCTAAACGACTAGCAAAGGGCCGCTTAAAGCTAACTAGCAGGCGCAACATAAGAATCTCACAATTCAGACTAATGGAAGAGACTGTAGGATATATTGACACATATCCTTCACCCATTTATTATGAACTACTTCCTCTGTTTACCTTGATATTGACTCATACAGAACACTTTCCGAAGGGAGGTCACTTCTAGGGTGACATGAAGCGTCATATGAATCTCACGGTGTAAACTATGTGGAGATATGGCAGTTGAAATCTTTATATTGAATAATTGATTTATGTTTGAAGAATTTCCTCTTATTCACCAAAATCTAGATTTAAGCTAAAAAATACTTTCCGTAGGGAGGTCACTCCCAAGGTGACATGAAGTACCGCTTAAATCTGGATTGTGAACTCTTAGAGATGTGAGAGCTAAAAATAATGTATCGTATATGTTATTAATCCCCCACTGAAGTTTTCTAATAACTTTATCACATAGAAGTTACCAAACTGACACTGAAGTGTTCTATTGGGTATATTTATACTTAGGTTCTTTTTTACTAATAAAACAACCCTAAGTCTATGTGGTTTATCCAAGTATAACTCTTATAATTGGATTTTAACCTATAATGTCTAGGTGATAAACCATTTTATTACCTCACATCACTCACGTTTGCTCATAAAACTGATTATCAGTACTCAATAATTCGGCCATAATCCCCATATAGAAGGTGTTCCGTAAACCATCAACTTAAGTACCCCCAGCCATAGGCAGAATTATATACTGGTTGAGTTTGTAACCTGAGTTTTATAAGTTTTAACTATTAAAATAGGTGGTCAACCTACGTAAGCATGCAGCTGTTGTTTATGGATTTTAAATGTCTAACCCAATTTTATAATAACTTATAAAACTTTAAAAATGTTAAACATCCATGTCATACATAAAGGCATTCAATATTTAATATAACACTTATATTAAATACAAGAAACCCAAACATGCATATTATATATTATAACAGATTATAACATACTTTCAATGCATGTAACATGCTTTCCATAGTAGGATTTTAAATCTAAATGGCATACTATATGCACATACAAGATTTATTTAATTATAACATACATCAAATGCATAAATATATAAACATAGACTGACATGATTTTAGTTTTGGCATAAACAAGCAAACAGTAGCCTAATTATTACAAACAGCTTCAAAACTGTCTTTGAATCGCTCGAACCGCTCTAAACCGAACCCAAGCATCTTGAACCAGACTGGATAAGTTTGAACCAGACCAACAAAGTCTGAACTGGAATTCCCAAAAATCCTTTTGAGGCTGAACTGGATTGAACCTTGAGAAAACCGATCGAACTAGCTGCTTTCGATCCAACCTTAAAGTCTTGCCAAGGTCGATCGTATAGTGCTTAAAGTAATCGTCTAACACCATCGCCTTGTGTTGAGAAGAGGTACACGATCGCTTAGTGTTTGCCACAGATAAACGATTGCTTAGCTCTATCGTTTAGAACTACACGATCACTTAATGTCAACCGCAGTTAAACGATCGCTTAGCTCTATCGTATAAAACTACACGATCACTTAACACCATCGCCTAGCGCTTCATGTCATCGTTTAGTGTCCGCCGTAGCTAAACGATCGCTTAGCTCTATCGTATAGAACAACATCGCGTCATTCAACATCATAGATAAACGATTGTTTAGTTACATCACATAGAAACCGTAGGATTGTATCAATAGTAGCGGAAGCACAAGGATCATCTAAGCAGTCAAATACACTAATTTTGGAAAAATATGAAGTATGCTTTTGCAGAAACAAGTGAGTTTCAAGACATGCCTCTTGTAGAATTTCTTCAAAGCTTCTCCACCAGCTACTATCTTTTCCAAATCTTGTTGTAGACCACCTCAAGATCTTCCCCACTATTCTCTTGGTGCTTCCGATTGATTTGTGGGACTCAAAACAAGCTTGAATCAAGGATAGAAGGAGAAATGCTCACTGCAGAAAACTAGCTGAAGAATTCTTTCTTCAAACCCAATTTTCTCTCAAAATCTCTATTGATTACATGCCCGATTTTCACTCCAATATTTTCATTATATTGCAGATCAACATGCAAAGACAAGAGTTGCATGAGTTACAGCTCATGCTTGGAGAAGACAAGACCAAGATATTGCTTCTAAGCTACTTAGGTGATGGATAATGGAAAAACCTTTTTTTTTTTTTTTCCATTTTGTGTATTTTCGATTTTTACTTTTCCAATTTTATTTAAAATCAAAATTTGATTGTATAAACTCTATTTTGATTTTTAAAAAATGAAAAAATTAATTAATTTCATAAATTAATTATTAAATAAAACTTAACTAATTTAATATTAAATATTAAATTAATTTTAACGCATATTCATCTTTATATATTTAAATCATATTTAAATATATAAATTCTCCTATTCCATTTAATTCTAAAATTAAATATATAATTATATCTCATATAATTATTAATTCCCTTAATTCTAATTTGAACGTTTCAAATTAACTTATCACTCTATTCTAGAGCTAGTCCTTTACGAGCTAGTAGGGGGACCTCGCGGACCTACAGATCATGGGCTCCAACGATCCAAGATTAATTGGCTAAACTCATTAGACCAAATTAATCCCCATTCGTTAACTAATGGGTCACTTCACTAAAGCCCATAGTTGCACTCCCCTCACGATAGATATATTATGTCCTTCACAGGTTGTTCGTTATAATGACTGCATCAAATATCTGTTTTATCCCTGAGATTACGTCTTATTCCTCAAGTCCCTACTTGAGAGAACAACCTTTCTTCTATTCCTAAATCGGGTAGGTGTGAACTCCGTCTTGCACCCTATGTCCCCAGCTATCTATCTGGTCTTACCCCTAAAATGGGAGTCTTATTGAGCCGACGCTGTTGAGCCAACCCTCAACTTTACAAATCTAAGGCCAATCTCGAATAAACAGGAGTTCATAGTTAGCTCAGGATTAAGATCGAGTTACCTAGGTCATCTAGATGAAATAGTCAGTCTTAAACAGTAAACAACGTTACAAAGTAAGAGTTACTTATTTCTTAGTTCTGATCTTATGCAAACTCATTGCATAGGACGCTCCCACTCCTCATGTCATAACATGTACGAATTAGGATCACATCGTATGTAGCACTTTACAATTCTTTGTAACAACTACAGAGTAGGCTGCATCCAATGGTGTTACCATAATAACTTACCCAACCTCATTCATGTACCATAGATCATTTTAACTATTTTCTCAAACTTGATCCACTCTTATGTCTCCACATAAAGTTCAAGTACTCATACAATAGTCATGGGTCTTAATTTATTTGATTAGACTTTCGTACAATTTATGAAATCAATAACAAGTATATTGATTATAGAAAATGTTTATTATTTTACAAACTGCGAGTTTTTAGGACATAAAACCCAACAGAAACTTCTACACGTTGCTTAGCAATGCAACTACACGATCGCTCAATGCCGCATCTAAACGATCCCTTAGCGCTATCACATAGCACTTCATCGCATTGCTTAGCGTGCACCAGAGCTACACGATCGTGTAGTACCATCATATAGCAAATACAACGTGTCGTTTAGTTTCCACCCAAAAGATAAACGATTATGTAGTGCTATTGTATAGCAAATCCAACGTATAGTTTAGTTCCCATGCAAAAGCTAAACGATCGCGTAGTGTTATTGTATAGAAATTTGAACGCGTCGTTTAGTTCCTGCAGGTACACGATCACTTAGCGTTCAACATTACAACGACCAACGCCTATTGCTATACGATCGTCTAGCTTTTCTTCACATCGTGTAATGCCTGGAACTAGACAATCGCTTAACAACTGAACCTCAACAACGATTTTGAGCAGAAGCTAAAAAACTGGAACAACAGCTTGGCCTCCTTCACTTGTTTTTTCAATTACATCTTAATTTCAACTCTAATGAATCCAAATAAATTACAGACTCTTGCTAACACATAAAAGCTCATCAAACAAGAACCAATTACAAATTTAAATGAGAAATTAAAATGCCAAAACTTAGAAAACCATATCAGTGAATCAATTTCATTTTTCTCATATAAAACACCCACAAAACCAAAATTAAACTGAATTGAGTGCTTATATGATGCTCTGATACTAATTGTAGAAATGTATCAGCAACAGCGGAAGCAAAAAGGATCATTTAAGCACTCTAATTCATTAATTTTGACAAATTATCATGCATGCTCTTGCAGAAAACAAGTGAGTTTCATGACATACATTTGTAGAACTTCTTCAAAGCTCGATCTCCAACTACAATCTCTTCCAAATCTTGTTGCAGACCACCTCAAGATCTTCCCCACTATTTTCTTGGTGTTCTAGATTGAGTTGTAGGACTCAAAACAAGCATAAATCAAGGGATTAGGGAGAATTGCTCGCAACATCAATCTTATTGAAGAACACTTTCTTCAGCACGAATTTTCTCTAAAATTCTCTCTTGATTGCATGCCCGAAATTCACTCCAAACTCTTCAATATATTGCAGATCAACATGCAAGGGAGAGAGTTGCAGCTCATGCTTGGAGTAACACAAGACAATGTTGATGGCTTTTAGGTCATCTAGGTTAAATAGTCAGTCTTATACAGTAAACAACGTTATAGAGTAAGAATGACTTATTTCTTGGTCTGATCTTATACAAACTCATTGCATAGGACACCCCTACTCGTCATGTCATCACATGTATGAATTAGGATCACATCGTATGTAGCACTTTACAACTCTTTGTAACAACTACAGAGTAGACCGCATCCAATGGTGTTACCAGAATAAGGTACCCAATCTTATTCATGTACCATAGAACATTTTGACTATTTACTCTGACATGATCCACTCTTATGTTTTTAAATAAAGTTCAAGTACTCATGCAATAGTCATGGGTCTTAGTTTATTGGATTTGGTCTTTCATACAATTTATGAAATCAATAATAAGTTTATTGATTATAGAAAATGTTTATCATTTTACAAACTGCGAGTTTTTAGGACATAAAACCCAATACACTAGATTGAGTTGTGGGACTCAAAATAAGCCTGAATTAAGGGAATTTGGAGACAACCTCACAACAGCAACCCAGTGAAGAGCTCCTTCTTCTCACGAATTTCTCAGAAAAATTTGATCGGTTTCCTCAATTTCACTCCTATCTCTTCAATATATTGCACACCATCATGCAATAAAAATTGTTGCATGAGATGCAGCTCATGCTTGGAGTAAATGAAGACTTAAGAAGTGGTTTGTTAGTGAGCTACTTGAAGAAGACAATAGAGAAAACCAATTTTCCATTATGTGTATTTCTCTTCTTTTTCAACTTTTGATAAATTGATTTCATAAATCAATTTATTTTATAAAATTGAAAATATTATTAATTTTACAAAATTAATTTTTCTTAATAAAATTATTAAATAATTATTTAAACATTTTAAATCATTCTAATTAATTTAATATCAAATATTAAATTAATTTTACACTATTTCATATTCAGATATTTAAATCATACTTAAATATTATTTTCTCCAATTTCGTTTAAATCTAATTTGAACGTTTCAAATTAACTTATCACGTTACTCTAGAGCTAATCCATTTACGAGCTAATAGAGGGACCTCGCGGACCTACAAATCATGGGCTCTAATGATCCAAGATTAATCGGCTAAACTCATTAGACCGAACTAACCCCCATTCGTTAACTAATGGGTGATTTCACTAAAGCTCATAGCTGAACTTCCCTCTATGTAGATATATTATGTCCACTCGATATAACCATAATTAGTAAGTTAACCCTTCACAGTTTGTTCGTAATAACGGAGGGGTCGTATATCTGTTTTACCCCTGAAATTACCTTTTATTCCTCATGTCCCACTAATCCCCTAATAAACAATTGATTTGTGATTCAATCAACAAATCGAATCCTTCTCGGGCCAATGAGAGGGTAAGGCCTCTTGTTCAAGATCAAGAATTCGCACTTAAAGGGGGCAACCTCTCTACTAGCCCTAATTGGGTAGGAGTGAATTCCGTCTTGCACCCTATGTTCCTAGCTATTCATTCGGTCTTATCCCCAAAATGGGAGGCTTATTGGGTAGATACGTTGGTCTACTCTCACCATTTGCATATCAAAGAATCAGGAGTTCATAGTTAGCTCAGGATTAAGGTCAAGTTACCTAGGTCATCGCTTTGAAATAGTCAGTCATAAACAGTAAACAACGTTATAAAGTAATTGTAATTAGTTTTGTAGTCCGATCTTGTACAAAACTCCTTTGCACAGGACGACCCTGTTAGGATTCGTGTCCTAATTCTCCTGGAGTCTCATTTTTTTTTTTTTTGTAAAGATACACATTGTTTAATGAATAAAATAAGTGTTATTTAATTCTGACATTTACTCCTATCCAATAAACAAAGCTCCTTGGTTATCTTATGTGAACTTAAGCATGTATATGTGATATATAACTGGATCATGCCTTAAGTGATAACCTAAATAGGTCTGTAGTATAAGGATTAAGGTGGGATACCCGATCCTGGTGACACTACGGATATAGTCCGCTTTGTAGAGGTTTGCAAGTGTTGTAAACTACTACAGATGGTAGATTCTGACCATTCATGTGGAGATGTGCGAGCGGGGGTGTCTTATACAAAGAGTTTGTATAAGACCTTGACCACGAGATGACTAGACTCGGTATATAATGCCGATAATACTAGAGACTTGCATCTCAACTAAACGACCATAGGTTACAGACCTCAATCCTGAGTGTTTTGGGAAGTTCTACCTTAGAGGGCGGTCCTTTGATTAGTATGGGTGAGAGTGACTTGATTGCTAACTCAACATGCCTACCTTTTTGGAGACTTGTCTGATCTGGGAGTTGGGAACTCGATCCACAAGATGGAATTCACTTCTTTCCTGAAGCAGGGATAAGTAAAGAGATTGCTCCCTTAAGGGCTGATTCTGAGGCTTGAACATAGTGGCCACAACTTCTCTTTGGAAGAGAAGACTCAGTCATAGTAGAACTATGACTTATGTTCATTAGAGAGTCAGTGGTACTTGAGGAGATAGATGTAACTATAGGGGCATAACAGTTATCGGCCCAGCTGTACTTACGAGCGATCTGTGAAGGGTTGTTGCACTGCTGATTGGTTACGAGGTATGTACGACAGATAATATATTCTTAATAAGGAGAGTTCAACTTTCGGTTCTTAGTGGAGTGCATGGCAGTTAACGGATGGTGGATCCCATGACTAAAGAGTTTAGTAAGTTATTTCACGTATCGTTGGAGCTTCGAGCTACAGGTCCATGAGGTCCCCTTGGTAGCTCAATGGATTCAGTTAAAGATTCACTTCTAGGTGTTGATTTTGAAATGTTCAATTATGGAACAGGAGGTATTTTGATTATATTATGTATAATCGATTTTGATGTTATGAGATACATTCTAGTGGAGTTGATGTAAATGATGAATTTACATTAAGATCCAATGGAATAGAAAATGAACTATGGTTATATGTTTCATAAGATGAAATATTAAAACTATAGGTTTAAATAATGTATATAAGTTGGTTATCATTATTTGTTATAATAATATTAATTATTAGTATTGATTTGTTACAAGTTAGGATTCTACTCATTATATGTTCTATATATTTTAAGTTAGGTGTGATTAAATTATATTTCATTATTTCAGTATTAAATATCAACACTAGTGGGTAGGTTATATGTATAGGTCATGTGTAACCGTTTTGAGTATTTTAAACAGCGAATAGTCGTGTCATTTTTGCCTATTTCTTAACAAGATGATTTACAGAGATACGAAGTGAACAAAGCTTCTTGAGTTTTCTCTCTTGCGGGGTTTGTCAACAAAGAGGACTGCTAAATGGTTTTTCAAGTAATATATCGAATTTATATTTCGGTGAAGGCAACAGCTGGGGCGAGCCTAAACGGTCGTGTAGGCGAGTTATAATTCATCCTAACAAGTCATTATGGGGACTAAAAGGGTTGATTGCATAAGTTTTGTTCTCAGAGCATTTCTTTACTTGACTGCGCGGGAGTTAGGTAAGAGCTTTATATGCGGTGGTAGTTTGTGCCTGGATAAGGACGACATGATTCCGAGCTACTAGAGGGTATTGAGTCTTTCATCCCATTTACGATGCTACTTCCAGCTTTTTTGCTAGAATGATCAAATGTATGTAGGGCCGCTTATCGCTAATTAACAGAAATGTGTGTCATTCGACTATACAATACGGTTCGCGGGCCAAATAGGCTGAGGTCTTCTCACTTTTTGCCCGTTCGTTTTTTGCAGGGTGCGACCGGTGTTTTCCTCTTCGTTTTGCCTCATACCAAGTTTGCGAAGACTTAGGAATTTCTAAAAAAGCTCCATCCCTTTTGGATTCCTCACACCACGGAAGGGAAAGATAAAACTTCAATGATCGGCAATTATTGGAGTGTGTCATGTTCTCATTCCTGATATCTTCCCCCTGTCTGTATGTTTCAGGAGCTCCTGTTTGTTTGTTGACTGCGAATGTAGTTTAACAGCGTTTGCAGCGGGCTAAATTTCGCGTAGTAGAGTTTGTGTTACTAGAGTGAGATTGTTGAGGATGAGCGCGAAGTGTTCGTGCTGTGTTCGTTGCGGTGTTGCGGTTGTGTAGATCGGGCGTTCAAGGTTGCTGTTGTTCGAGCATTCGTGCGCAACGGAGCGTGGAGACGTTTCTGCCATTATGCGTAGAGTTTTCTCTTTTATGCATTTAAGTTTATTAATGTTGTAATTTCTCTATACGAATTGTATAATCGCTTGTTTGAAGTCGACTATAAACATACTGTTCATTCATGATTATGATTTGGAATAATCTTGTTTCGCTACTCATGGAAATCTCGAATATGATTTCCTTCAATTGGTATCAGATACAGATTCTCTGTTATTCCAAATTACAGATCTGAATTGAACGCATTTTTCAGTCAAGGTGGGTTTCTGCATTTGTGGTTAACCATTTTCTGCATTTGTGGATGAATATGACGAGCATTTCGAGTTTAAATTGCCTTTTTGTTAAAGCTTTTGATATAACAAAGTGTTAATTATAAGGGCCCCTGTGTTTTTGGGCAAAATTAACATCGCAATCGAGTCTGTAATTCAAAACGTTTGAGTTCATCGAGTCGTTCGTGATGAAGCTTTGGCGCATGGCGATGCAGTTCTCAACGGAAGAAGACCAAGCGTTGGTTGGATCGTGTAGCCTCAGGTAAACGATCGTTGGGATTTAACTAAGCGATCGTTTTGTAGTTTTTTCTAGACGACCGTGTAGTATTTTTTAATCGATCGTTTATCTAATGCTAAGTGATGGGGTAAATCGTTTACCATATCGCGTAGGCGCTGGAGGGTGGCGATCAAAGTGGGAGCATACGATGCTCGTCTTTTGTATAAGTGTTATATAAAAGAAGTAGAAATGAATGGACAATGCATTGAGCATGACATGTAGGTTGTTTATGATCGTTATGAATGCCTTGCATGTGTTAGCTTAGGTGGTTGTTTCCATTTATACGTGTTATAAGGAAATTAGACCTAAAATCAATAATTCAGAGTTGCATGCGGACTTAGGGTCAACTCAAGTTTTTAAAAAGGGTTTTTAAAATTAGATTGAGATAGACCTATGTTCCAACGGTTCGAAAGAGTTTAGTAACCTAGATTAATTTTTTAAAATCAGTTTAATATGATTAAATTGGTTGGAATAAAAGATTAAATTTGTTGTAAACATATCTATAAGGGACCTTTTGTCTAAGACGGGTTCTGGCTAGGCTGGGGTTCTTAAGTTGACGGAAACATAACACCCCTACCTGGGAACCTACCTGGGAAGGTGAATTAGATAGATTTTCAACAAGCATGCGACGATTTAGTCAAAGATTCCGTTAAAGAGTTTAATGGATGATGATCAAAAGTTTCAACTATCCAAGGTAAATGTTACTCTTGGGAAAACCTAAAAGTCACTTAGTTAAAATCCTTAGCCATGTTTTTTCTAAGTAAGCTAAACCCTAGGTTATAAAGTACTCAGTGGGAGGAAGAGGCGTATCAGATATGTCTATGACTCGACTCACGTTTCTCCCTGTATGTTCACATCATGAGATTCATGTTTGGCCTCAAGATGCATCCCCCTTCGAATGGTGTTTACATGCGTCAGTATCAAAGTGGACAGAGAAAGTATTTATAGTAAGTTGGTGAAGGGTGTGTGTTAACACATCCTATGGTCTCTGTCATTGGTTCACACCGTGAGATCATTCTGTACACCCTCGTGTCGCCTTCGGAGCATCCCTCTTCGAATGGTTTTTGTGCAGTTGGTCAATATCAAGGTGAACTCCAGAAATGGATAGGGTCGCTTTAGGTTTTGCCCCAATCAAAATTTTCCCCTTCAGATTGGCCTTTTGGGACAGACTTCTAAGGCTTAAAATGGCGGGTCACACTTACGGGAGATTGTTAAGTTAATGATCTCTTGGCCAAATCAATGATGACTTGTCATTATATGAGTAAGAGTTGTTCTGGTATTAATGATTGGTTGAGAACTTCTCAATTCAGAGGAGGGATAACTGACCTTCCTTCGGTGGCTTTTGTCCTAAACCTTTGAGCATCATTGTGAAACTAGATGTCACACGAAGTTCATGTTAGTTTTGCTAAAACCTTATTGGATGTTATTTTGTTTTACAATGGGCATTTGCTTAAAACCTAACGTAGGTCAATGTGTTTTTCTTTTCAGTATCTTGTTAGTATTTCCATCTAAAGCTTTTAAAAATGACCGATTATTTACAGTGGAAAGAATCGTGTGAAATGAATTTCGTGGCAAACGACCTCCATCCAACTACTCTCTAAAAGAGGAGACAAGACAGTAAATATGATTTATTGGCTTGGAGACTTGTCTGGTAGAGAATGATGATTCTGCCTGGATCCTTGATTCAGGTGCTATCAATAATGTCAGTTCCTCTTACCAAGGATTTAGTTCCTGGAAAACGTTGCCACACTGAAAGATGACTTTTCGAGTCGGTACTGGTGAGGTTGGTTCAGTTGTTGTTGTAGGAAGGCTGAAGTTATTTGTTGACAAGAAACGTTATCTGTTACTGGATAATGTTTTGTAGTTCCTCATATTAATAGGAACTGAATTTCTTGTCTCATTGAACAAGGCTACACTGTCTCCTTTTCTGAGAATAAAGTGTTTATATTCAAGAATGGAATGGAGATTAGTTATGGTTCAATGGAAAATAACTTATATGTACTAAGACTGTTAGTCATAAAAGCCTTATTTAATACTGAAATATTCAGTACGACAACAACAGCTAAAAGACCAAAGGTTTCTCCAAAGGAAAACGTCCATCTTTAGCATCTAAGGTTAGGTCACATCAACCTCAAAAGGATTGAGAACTTGGTGAAAAGTGGACTTCTAAAGAGTTTAGAAGAAAACTCCTTGCCGGTATGTGAATCATGCCTCGAAGACAAGATGACCAAACGACCTTTTATTAGAAAAGGTTACAGAGCCAAAGAATCCATGGAGCTTGTACATTCAGACCTCTGTGGTCCAATGAATGTTAGAGCTCGAAGTGGGTATGAATACTTTATCTCTTTCATAGATGATTATTCAAGGTTTGTGCAATGTAAGTCTGAAGCCCTTGACAAGTTCAAGGAGTATAAGGCTGAAGTTGAAAACTTATTAGGTAAGAAGATAAAAACACTACGATCTGGTCATGGTGGAGAGTATATGGACCTCTAATTCCAAAACTATATGATATAACTCGGGATTGCGTCCCAACTCTCGGTCCCTGGTACACCTCAGCAGAATGGTGTATCAGAAAGGAGAAACAGGATCTTGTTGGACATGGTTCGGTCTATGATGAGTTATGCTCATCTTCCAGACTCATTTTGGGGTTATGCAGTGCAGACTGCATGTTATATCCTGAACAACGTTCCCTCGAAAAGTGTTTCTGAAACACCTTTTGAGTTATGGAGAGGCCATAAAGGTAGTTTACGCCATTTCAGAATTTGGGGCTGTTCGACACATGTGCTAGCGTCTAACCCAAAGAAGTTGGAATTGTGTTCGAAGGCTTGCCTCTTTGTAGGCTACCCCAAGGAAACGAGAGGTGGATTCTTCTATGATCCGAGTGAGAACAATATGTTTGTTTCCACTAATACTATATTCTTGGAAGAAGATCACATGAGGGATCATAAGCCACAAAGTAAGCTCGCTTTATGTGAGATCTCTAATGAGACTGAGACTGTTGAGGGTTCAACGAGAGTTGTTGAATAGGCCGAAAGATCAACAAGAGTTGTTGAGGTTGGAACGTCTAGTCAACCAACTCAAGAGTTGAGACTGCCGCGACGTAGTGGGAGGTTTATGAACCCATGGATCGCTACATGGGTTTAACTGAAGCCCATAACATCATTACGAATGATGAGGTCGAGGATCCGTTGTCTTTTGAGAAAGCAATGGAATATGTTGATAAAGATGAATGGGTTAAGGCCATGAACTAGGAAATGGAGTCTATGTACTTCAATAACGTTTGGGAGCTTGTTGATCCACTTGATGGGGTAAGACCTATTGGGTGTAAATGAATCTTCAAGCGAAAGAGAGGTGTAGATGGAAAGGTGAAAACCTTTACGGCTAGACTCGTAGCAAAGGGTTATACCCAGGTTGAGGGAGTTGACTATGAGGAAACTTTCTCACCTGTTGTCATGCTAAAGTCTATTAGGATTCTTCTGTCCATAACCACATTTTATGATTATGAAATATGACAAATGGACTTCAAGACTGCTTTTCTTAATGGTAATCTTGAGAAGACTATCTATATGACTCAACCAGAGGGGTTCATAGTTTCATATCAAGAGCAAAGAGTTTGCAAGCTTAATAGATCCATTTATGGGCTGAAACAAGCATCTGGATCTTGGAACATCAGATTTGACATTGCTGTCAAGTCATTTGGCTTTGACTAGATCGTTTATGAGCCTTGTGTTTACAAGAAGATCATCAACAGCTCAGTAGCTTTCTTGGTACTGTATGTGGATGATATCATACTCTTTTGGAATGATGTAGGGTATTTGACTAACATTAAAAGTCGGCGAGCTGCCCAGTTCCAAATGAAAGATTTAGGTGAGGCACAGTATGTTCTAGGGATCTAGATTATTCTGGATCGCAAGAACAAATGGTTAGCTTTGTCTTAGGCATCGTACATTGATCAAATGTTGATCAGGTACAGGATGCAGGATTCCAAGAGGGATTTATTACCCTTCAAGTATGGAATCATTATGTTTAAGTATCAATGTCCTAAGACACCTCAAAAAGTTTAGAAGATGAGACGGATTCCCTATGGTTCTGCTATAGGAAGCTTGATGTATGCAATGCTGTGTACCAGACCTGACATTTGCTATGCAATAGGGATTGTCAGTCTGTATCGTGTAGATCCAGGATTTGATCACTAGATGACGGTCAAGACAATCCTCAAGTATCTTCGGAGAACGCGAGACTACATGCTTGTATACGGAGATAAGGATCTGATCCTCATAGGATACAATGTTGTTGATCCCTTTACAAAGGCCCTCATGACTAAAGTGTTTGAGGGTCACCTGGAGAGTCTGGGTCTGCGGAACATGCGGCATATTGTCTTGGGCAAGTGGGAGATGATACTGGGTTATGTCCTAGTTTATTGTATATTGTACATTTTTATATTGTATTGTACATTAGTCTCCCGAGTCATTAGGACAAGTGAGAGATTGTTGGAATTGGTGTCCTAATTCTCCTGGAGTCTCATTGTTTTGATACACATTATTCAATAAATAAAATAAGTATTATTTTATTCTGGCATTTACTCATATCCAATAAACAAAGCTCCTTGCTTATCTTATGTGAACTTAAGCATGTATATGTAATATACAAGTGGATCATGTCTTAAGTGATAACCTAAATAGGTCTGTAGTATAAGGATTAAGGTGGGATACCTGATCCTGGTGATACTACGAATACAGCCCATTTTATAGAAGTTTGCAAGTGTTGTAAACTACTACAGATGGTAGACCCTGACCATTCATGTGAAGACGTGTGAACGGGGGTGTCCTATATAAAGAGTTTGTATAAGACCTGGACCACGAGATGATTAAACTCTATATATAAAGACGTTGATACTAGAGACTTGCATCTCACCTAAATGACCATAGGTGACACGACCTCAATCCTGAGAATTTTGGGAACTCCTGCCTTTGAGGGCGGACCTTTGATTAGTATGGGTGTGAGTGGCCAGATTGCCAACTCAACATGCCTACCTTTTTGGGGATTTGTCTGATCTAGGAGCTGGAAACTAGATCCACAAGATGGAATTCACTCGTTTCTCGAAGCAGGGATAAGTAGAGAGATTGCTCCCTTAAGGGCTGATTTCATTGCTTGAACATAGTGGCCACAACTTCTTTTTGGAAGAGAAGACTCAGTCATAGTAGAACTATGACTTATGTTCATTAGAGAGATCAGTGGTACTTAAGGAGACAGATGTAATTATAGAGGCATAACAGTTATTGGCCCAACTGTACTTACAAGCGATCTGTGAAGGGTTGTTGCACTGCTGATTGGTTAAGATGGACACATAATATATCTTAACTAAGGAGAGTTCAGCTGTCGGTCTTTAGTGAAGTGCCTGGCAGTTAACAGATGGTGGATCCCGTGACTAAAGAGTTTAGTCAGTTATTCACGTACCGTTAGAGTTTCGAGCTACAGGTCCATGAGGTCCCTTTGGTAGCTCAATAGATTCAGTTGAGGATCAGTTCTTGGTGGAACATTTGACGAGAGGTATTTTGATTATATATGATATAATCGGTTTGATGTATGAGATACATCTAGTGGAGGATTGATGTAAATGAGATTTAAATTAAGTACCATGGAATAGAAAAAGAACTATGGTTTATATGTTTCATGAGATAAAATATTAAAACTATAGGTTATAAATATAGTATGATAAGTTGGTTATCATTTATGTTTATAATAATATTAATTATTGGATTATTAATTCTTTTTATTTTAAATAACCAAAGTAGTGGGAGGTATAAACGATTGTGTAGTGTTTGTAGGCGACAGAACGAGCTAATCGATGAGCTAAACGATCGTATAGCTTTTGCTAGACGATTACTTAGCTTTATCTAAACGATTGGGCATCGACCTATACGATAGGTATCCACCATCTCCCACTTGCCCAGTCGTGTACGCAATCGGTGTTTCCTTCTTTGTCTGCTTCATACCAAGTCTGAACAGAGTCCACCCTCTGGATTCTCACACAGAGAATACCAAGGTCGCCTTGTTGGTGGTGTCAGACTCAACTCGACACCGTTGAGGTTTTCAGGAAGTCGTTCGTGGTGCTGCGGAGGAGTTCGCGTTGTTGCGGAGGAGTTTGTGACTGAGGAAATCATTGAGAACGAGCGCGAAGTGTTCGTGCTGTGTTTGTTGCAGTGTTGTGGTCGTGTAGATCGGGGTTCAAGGTTGCTGTTGTTCAAGCGTTCATGCGCAACGGAGCGTGGAGACGTTTCTGCCATTGTACGTAGAGTTTTCTCTTTTATGCATTTGAGTTTTTTCATGCTGTAATTTCTCTGTACGAATTGTATAACCGTTTGTTTGAAGTCGACTGTAAACGTATTGTTCATTCATGATTGTGATTTGGAATAATCTTGTTCTGCTGCCCTTGGAAATCTCGAATCCGATTTCCTTCAGCCCCCACTCCTCATGTCTTAACATGTATGAATTAGGATCACTTTGTTTTTAGCACTTTACAATTCTTTGTAACAACTATAGAGTAGGCCACTTCCAATAGTGTTACAAGAATAAGGCACCCAACCTTATTCATATACTATAGTTCATTTTGACTATTTACTCGAATCTGATTCACTTGTATGTCTCCATATAAAATTCAAGTACTCATGTAATAGTCAAGGAACTTCTAGGTTTATTGGATTTCTAAAAAGCAATATATTCAATAACATCTTATTGAATTTTCAGAATAATTTCTATTGTTTACAAACTACGAGTTTTAGGACATAAAGCCCAACAAACTCCCACTTAGACAAAAACTCCAATGGTAACTTATATATCTGATATATAAGACTGAGTTTCTAAGTTTTATAGAGAAATACAATAAACTAGGGCATCCCATACCCATGGTTTATCTCAGTATCCCATGCCCGATATATCCGCCCCATCTTCAAAGATTGATGGTGTATTTCCCCCATCTTCCAAGCACGATGGCGCATTTATCCCATCTTCAAAGCTCGATGGCATATCCAACCTATCTTCAAAGCTCGATGGCATATCCGCCCCATCTTCAAAGCAAAGCTCAATGGCGTATCTGCCTCATCTTCAAAGCTCGAGGTCGTATTCGCCTCATCTTATGCTTAATGGTGTATATGCCTCATGCTTAAAGCTCAATGGTGTATCTGCTCCATCTTCAAAGCTCGATGGTATATCTGCCCATCTTCGAAGCTCGATGGTGTATCTATCCCATCTTCAAAACTCGATGACGTATCTGCCTCATCTTCAAAGCTCGATGGCTTATCTGCCTCATCTTCAAAGCTCGATGGCTTATCTGCCTCATCTTCAAAGCTCGATGGCATGTCCACCCCATTTTTAAGGCTCGATGGCATATCCGCCCCATCTTCAAAGCTCGATGGTATCTCTACCCCATCTTCAAAGCTAGACGATATACCTGTCTCATCTTCAAAGCTTGACGACGTATCTGCCTCTTCTTCAAAGCCGGATCAAGGAGTGACATAATAGGGTTCTTTAGACCTTTCCAGAGTCACCCTTATGTGAACTAAACCATGATATTATAAGGGATCAAAGAGTGACATAATAGCATTATTTAGACCTTTTAGGGGTCATTCCCTTGTAAACCAAGCCATGATATAATAGGGGATCATCTCTAAAATGTTGGTGTGGCTTTGCTCCATCTCCAAAATATTGGTGCGACTTCGTTTCTCCATCTTCAATCAAGTTTGATGCATCTTTCAAGACCAAGTTGCAATTAATGATAAAGTTGGGACCTCCATCTCCATGTTCCATTTCCAAGTTAAAGTTGAAATAATGATAAAGTTGGGGGCCTTGGTAAAGTCAGGGCACAAGTGCACCTCCATCTTCAATCAATTTTGGTGCGCTCTATCCTCATGTTCATGTTTGGCGGGCTTGGCATTCTTCAATTTGACATCGGTATGTCTGACTCTGCTCCATTTCAAAGGCAAAGTCTAATATGGTTGGCTCCACTCCATTTTCAAAGGCAAAGTCTGGATGTGGTTGACAACCACTCCTGCAGGATACACATTCATCCATATAGAAGATGAGCCTAGCAGGAGTTAAATCGTTGTTGATGAAGCTACACATTCATCAACACAAGGTGTGTCTAGTAGGAGTCAGTTCGTTGTTGGCAAAGCTGATGACCACCCCTGTAGGCTACATATTCTTCCATATAAGAAATGTGTCTAGCAAGAGTCAGATCGTTGTGATGTGGATGGCGACCACCTTTACAGGCTACACATTCATTCACATAGGAGATATGTCTAGCAGGAGTTAGATCGTTGTTGATGTAGAGGATGACCACCCCTGCAGGTTACACATTCATCCACATAGGAGATGTATCTAGTAGGAGTCAGATCGTTGTTGATGAAATTGGTGACCACCCCTGTAGGCTACACAGTCATCCACATAGAAGATGAGTCTAGTAGGAGTTAACTTCTTTGTGATGAAGCTGACGACCACCCCTGCAGGCTACACATTTATCTACATAAGAGATGTGTCTTAGTAGGAGTTTGTTATTGATGAAGTTGGCGCCCACCCCTGCAAGCTTACGCAAATATCCACATATTTTGATGCATCTAGCAGAAGTTAAATTGTTGTTGATGAAATGGCGACAATCCTCTTAGGCTGTATCTAAGGAGGCAGGCAAGTTTCGATTGATCCTCAAAATAGCTTCATCTTGAAGCTTAGTTTTGATGTCGCCACCTTGTTTATTTCACCACTCTTAATAGCTTTAATCCTTGAAAAAAAAAGTGGGGGCAAGCTCTTAAAAAACATGGTGATATTAAAAAAATTAAGCATAAAAAAGAGAGAGGGTAGAATTGGAAAAAAGAAAAGAAAAAGAAAAAAAAAAAAGAAAATATTATATTCAATTCATTGTCTAAATTTGACTTGTTTCTAAAAACGAGAGAACAAATTAGTTGAAAAAAAAAAGTATAGCATTTGTTTTAAAAAAAAAAAAAAAGACTTTAAAAATAGAAAGTGCTTAAAAAAAAGAAATTTAGAGAAGAAACAAAAAGTAGGGAAAAAAGAAGGAAATAATGACTTGAAAAAACCGTAAAAAAAAAAAAAAAGGGAGAAAAGAAGAAAGACGGAAAGAAGAATAAGTTAAAAGGAACAAAAGTGGAATAAGGAAGAGGATTGAAAGACAAAAAAAAAAAAAAAGAAAAAAAAAAAAAAAAAAAAAAAAAGAAGTAAGAGGAAGAAGAAGAAGAAGAAGAAGAAGAAACAAAAAAAAATGTAGAGAAAGGACAAGTTTGATGTGGATAAAAAAAAAAAAAAGAATACTTAGAATTGATATGAAATCCTCAAACACTTCTTCACTATTTATATAGGAGAATGGAATCGAATTACAACAATTCAAATTTAAACCAAATACTAAATCTTTCTCAACCATTTCAAATTTGGGTGGTTATTAGAATTTACAATTTGTAAAATTCAAAGATTTTTTAGATTTTATAAAAAGTCGATTGATGCACAAAATTTTTAAGGTAAGGAGAAGAAGCATCAAAATATCCCAACCCAATTTTAATGGTTCACAAATTCTAGTTATTTTGGAGTAAAATTCAAATTAAATCCAAATTGAGTTTTGGGTTGAACTCTTCATCTCAGCTTAAAGAAAAATGGTCGTGTATTACGACATTTAACCCATTTTTTTAGAGTTTAATTCAAATCCAAACAAAATTTTTAGATTGAATTCAAATTATATTCAAAATCAATTCCATCTAGTTAAAATTTGGAAGCTCCAAAGTTCATGTTAAATCCAAATGGAAAGGAAATAAAATCATATTCCAAAAGCTATGATTGGGTACCAACAAAATTTTATCCCAAAGTCAAATTAAAATTTGGACTCACTTCAAGCAAGCACTAAATCAAAGTTGAAGTAAAGACAAAGACGATGTCAAAATTCTACTTCAAATTCGCATAAAGAATTAAGTATATTTCAAAGCCGGTAGAATTTGGGATACTATTCAAAATTCAATTTGCAATTAAAGTGGAGCATAAATTCTGCTTTAGTTCAAATTAAAATTTACTTAGGAACATGAAAGTCAAGGACTAGAATTCATCTTTTGTTTATTTGCCGAAAAGTGTGTTAAATAAACAAAATTTCAAACTAAAATTTTGAGCTAAATTCTCATATTTTGATCAAGATGTTGCATCAAATTAAATGAGTCAAAATCATACTTTGATTTCAATTTATCCTTTTTTAGATTCATCTACTGCATAGACGTGCATAAATCCCGAAAATGGAGTATTTGTTGATTGAGAAATTTTGGCGAATCATAAGTTACCACATCATCAACGAAAGCCTGAGCCTATTAGAAAAATTATAAGTTGGATTGGACCGAGTAATTAAAGTTGCTCGGGCCCAAAGCCTAGTGAATATTTTAGCAAAATTAAAGGTTAAGTTCAAATTCAATATTTCGACCCAACTTTAGCCCAATCTAATTTAGGGTCAATAAAGCAATTGAGCCCAAGTCCATGTAAGGGCCACGAGAAACCTCTGCAAATAGAGGCCTTACCTCTTCATTTAAGGGGGAGATTGGAAGAATTGAAGACCAAAGCTCTCTAAAGTTTTGAAACTCAGAAAAACACAACTCCTTCAAAGCTTTAAAGATCAAAAGACATACTAAAACTTTGAAGATCAGAAGACATACTAAAGTTATGAAGATCAGAAGACTTAAGCTCCTAAGATCCAAATGCTGAAGCTCTCGATTCTTGAAAACCAACGCTCTCAAGCTCTCAAGTGCTGAAGACTGAATCTTCTCAAGTTTCAAAGACTGAAGCATTTAAATTCTGAGGAATTGAAGATCTAAACTATTTGAAAATTTGAAGAATAGAAGACTTCAACAAACTGACAGTATCTTCTCACCCAACAAACTGAAGATTCAATCTCCTCAAACTCAAGAAAAAACTCACAAATCGGTCAACAAGTCAAAGGTCGATCCAAGCTAATCAACAAGCCACAGGCTGATCCTCTAAGAAGATCATCAAGCCCAAAGGTTGACCATCAAGCTTAACATTAGAGTTCACTTTTTGAGAGAAAGCATCAAAAGATTATGTATTAGAGATTGCACTCACTTTACCGAGATTAATACAAATACAAATTTCAAATTCTACGAATTAAATTTCTCTTGAAATCTCGTACGAATAATAATACAATTAAAATCATGATATATCAGCCGTATAAATGATATTATTTAAATAAAATATATCGATTGATTGATATATGTAAATATAAAATATATGAGATATAACGGACCTTTAATATTAATATTATTGTTTTCAAAATTTATTAGAGAAATATTGTTGTTTTGAAACTTATTAGAGAAATATTGTTGTTTTGGGAGTTCGAGGCTAGAGGT
>NC_052358.1:10210662-10261636 GCF_009727055.1 Benincasa hispida
CGAAATGTTTGAGACTCGACGAACAAAAGAAAAAACTTTGGAAAACCATGTAATCATTAGGCCGAAACTTTCAAACCCTGCGAAATGGGAAATCTCGCGAATCTCCGCTTAGGGTTGAGTCTGAAGTTGAAGTTTCCGACACAGCATCCACCCTCGACGATTGCGGTTTATATTACTTTTCTTTTCCTCATAGGGAATAAAAGTAATGAGTTGGGTTATACTATATGTATTCTGTGTACTCGAGTTGCTTTTAAACAACCTATGCATTTTGTTTATCATTCGAATTAGATTGGAGGCTTGTGGGATTGACGTGAGGGTGGGTGGGGGATCTATTTTCTGGAAGCGAGAAGACGTCGCAGGCGGAATATGAAGTGTATGGATACAAGTTTGCCTTGGAATGGAAAGTACATTTCGCAATTAGCTTTGTTCTTACGAAAAAATTTCTGATATATAGGTTGTCGAAGGTTACACAATGTCAAAACTTCAAAGTGATTAAGGAGATAAAATGGGCTGAATGCAGATTAAGGAAGAGCCAAGATTCAAAGCCGAGATAGTAGGAGAGATCGAGTTGTTGAACGAGAATGTTGAGAGAGCGAGATTCAAAGCGAGAATGTTGGAGAGAGAGAGAGCGAGATGACTAATCTGACTAACATTGAACTTTGGAAAAATAGATGGTTGAATAATTTGAAAAATGAGATTATTCAGGAATACACATTGAATGCTAAGAATACACATTGAGTTTCTGGGTAGTAATCCATTAATAAAAAAAGTATTTGTGATTGTTCTAGAAAAATGAACAAGCTAGTAATCATTAATGAAAAATAACAACAATACAGAGAGAGCGAGATATTTGAGAGAGCGAGATCTTATGGAGAGTGAGAGAGCACATTGAGAGAGCGAGATCTTAGGAGAGGAGCGATACCGAGAGAGCGAGATCTTAAGAGAGAGCGAAAGTAAAAGAGCAAGATCTTAGGAGAGAGCGAGACTAAGAGAGCGAGATCTTTTGGAGAGAGCGAGAGTCTTCATTTTATTTGAACTTTCCATAGAAATATATATAAAAAGAGAGGAAAAAAAAGCTAATAATCATACTATAATTGAATAATCATTAGACAATAAATTGAATATATTAGATCATTTAAACTATAATTGAATAATCATTAGACAACAAATTGAATATATTAGATTATTAAACTATAATTGAATAATCATTAGACAACCAAAATGAATATATTAGATTATATATACTATAATTGAATAATCATTAGACAACAAATTGAATATATTAGATGATTATACTATAATTGAATAATCATTAGACAATAAATTTGAATATATAGAATTATTATACTATAAATTGAATATATTAGATTATTATAATGTTAAAACTTTATTGATTACAAAAAAAAAAAAAAATTGAATATACAGTAGATTATTATAAAAAAATTGAATATACAATAAAATGAATATATAATAAAAAATTATTTATTATTCAATCCTAATTATCTGGAGCCTATCTTAGTAACGAAGGACATTTCCTTCGATTATGTCTTGTTACAAAATCCACATCGTTGTCGAGTGGCTGGTTCTGTCCAATCCATCTCGTTGTGATAATGTGACAAAGAGGTGTGTTTAATTTCAGATCGACATGCTGGTATAATTACAGCAATGAACAACCCAGCAAATGGTTGGACGAGACCGAAATGTCACCATCGTTTCTGCTTACGACATATCGTCAGCAACTTCAATAAAAAGTATAAATTTAATTCATTGAAAAATTATGTTTATTGTGTCGGGTGTCAGTTTCAAATTCAAAAGTTCAACAAAGCAATTGAAGATATCAAAGGAATAAATCGAAGCTGTCTATGTTTTTTTGACGACATTAGTTTAGAGCAATAGACTCAATCACATGATGGAGGATTCAGATATGGGTGGATGACGACAAATCTATTAGAGTGCATAAATGGAGTCCTCAAAGGAGCTCGAATATTGCCTGTAAATGCTCTTGCTCAAATAACATTCTTCAAATGCGTGATCCCAATGTTTTGTACGACCAGTCCATTCATCGATCATTGGAGCATTGGGATCCCTTATTAAATGATCATGAATATTTCTGCTCTTCTTTTCTCGAAAGAAGAGCAAAAATAAGGGATGCATTGGAGCGTCAAGATAAACCCAGGACCTGTTGATCCCGATGTTTTGTACAACTAGTCCATTCATCGATCATATGTTGTATGGCGAGATCGTACTACTGGAGAAATATCTTGCAGACGTCGAGAGGTAGGATTTATTCAGTTGGACTGGCATCTGATCACAGCCTTGGTCGAGAGATGGAGGCCCAAGACGCATACATTCCATATGTTTGGAGAGTGCACTATCACTCTACAAGATATAGAAGTGTTGTTGGGGTTACCTGTTGACGGTGAGCCGGGCACCAGAGTGATGTACGATGACTCGTTAGATCTTTTTCAACCTAATTGATTATTTTATTCACATTTTTATTGTATTTGTCTTTAATATTCTCTAATATAATATTTTATGTTTCAGGTTATTTGGGAGCTGTACAAAATTATTGTGCATACTTTGCCTAATTTTTATACGAATGGTCAAAACATATGGCGGGCGATGAGTGCTCTCATATGTTTTCACATTGGTGAGTGGCATCTTCCTGACAGGGTGATGAGACAATTCGGTTTTCAGCAAGATGTCCCATCGCCTTGTAATACTAAACCCCGCATGATATTAACCTAAGGACTAGAGATTGGTCCGAAAAAATTGCACATTTGGTAGTGCGATGGCACTATCGTGCAAGGTTTATTGCAGTGGGAGTTTCTCTTGAACAGTTTGACATAGATGTCACTCCAGAATATATTCATTGGTATAATAATATCACAAGGCGCTACGTCACTCGTCCGGGAGCAGCTGTGGGTCACATCTGGTAAATGAATGAAATATTATCTAATTTTTTTAATTTAAATTTATTTTAAATATTGTCTAATTGTTTTATAATTCACAGAGCACATCGAACAGCAGTAGACTCCGTGAGGTTGCGAATGATCCGAACCAAGTTCTTGCTATATGTAGTGACAAACCAAAGCTATATGGAGAAAAATTCATTATATGTACGATTATACCTATTGTTCCTCCACCAGCTCCTAGACGTAGAGGACCTGTTCGGGAAGAGGATGAGTTTGATGAGGTTGCACATAATGTGGAAGAGTTGCCCCCTATGACGCAGACGCAGAGTCAAACTAATTATGTTAGTCCGATGATGATGATGCAAGCATTTTGGTTCATGACATTATGACTCAGAGGCTGGTCCTTCGACTTCATACATGCATGGACATGGTCGGGGTCGTGGAGAGCATAATGAATATTTATATTATGAAGCCCTGTGAGTTAATAGGTACCAGAGCAACATCAAGAAGAACCCGAGCAACCTCAAGTTCGAAGTTGACAACGACAATCAGTTCGAAATCGATGACGTCCACCTTGTGGGACACATTGATTTTTGTAATTATTTTTATATAAATGAGATATTTAATTTACATTTTTTTATTTTCATGAGTTATTATTTTTTTTAAATTTATTCTTTTTAAAGTTTAAATAAAATAATAAAATGTTTTTAGAAAATGTTTTTATAAAATGGAAAATTAAAAAAAAAGGAAAGAAAGGATTAGAAAGAAGAAGGTGGAATGTGTAATAATTAAAAAGGAACAAAAAGAGAAAATTTGTACGGTATTCTCGCTCTCTATCAAGATCTCGCTATCTCGCTCTCGCTCACGCTCACGCCCTCGCCCACGCTCACGCCCTTACCCTTGCCCACGCTCACGCCCACACCCACGCTCTTGCTCTCTCTCATAATCTCGCTCTCGAATTTGATTGAGAAGTTCAGTGGCAAAAAGAAGGAGATTCATTAGCTCGTTATTTAGTCAGACTTGCTGAGATGACAAAATCCGTAAAAATTATTCAAAAAACTTTGGAAGGAATTCTAGGAGGACCTTATAAAAATTTAGAAATACGATTTTTTGATAGAGAAAGGTCTCCAGAATGATAATTAAACAGACTCAATAATAATATCAGGAAGGGCAAGGTCGAGGGTTCAAAGTTCGACGTGCAAGTGAAAGGAAGATTGAGGGTTCAAAATTTGACCTAGGTCGAATTTTCAACACTCGACTTATTTAAAAAAAACAATATTTTTACAAATAGTTTGAAAACAACAATATTTTCCTAAATAGTTTCTAAAATGACAATATCCTTTTAATTTTTTCAGACATAACTACAATAAAATTATAATAATAAAAAAAATCGGGAATCTAAGTTTAAAATTATCCAGAAAAAAGATAGGTTTCCGAGATGTATGTGTATCATGTTTTCGAACCGGGTCCTCACCGGTTCGTACATGGCGGTCTGATATGGGCCTCCAATTCCGCTCCTTCTCCCATCAAAAAATCTGAGCGCCCTTAAGCGGTGGAAATTCGTTTCTTTCCTCCTTTGTTCTTTGTTTTTACCTTCCTCTCTCGTCCTCCTCCTCTTCAGTTTCCTCTGCAAATCCCTTCATCTTCAACTTATCTCGCTTCTCATCTTTTCTTCCTCCAACAAGGATCGTCTGCTCCATCTTCATTCTTCCAGGTAAACATTTGTTCTTCGATTTCGCATAACCCTCATTTTCCCATTTTCTTTGTTGGATTTGGAATTTAGGATTAGGGCTCTCCAGTGTCTTTTATTCAGTTTGATCCTTGTTGGTTTCATCCCCTTTCCTATTCTCTTCGTTTTCTTAGGTTTTTTTTTTTTTCCTTTCTATTATTGGGGTTCTTTTGCTTCTAGATTTTGGGTTCGAAATTTCTCTCGATTTTGGTTCGTATTCTTTTTTTCTAGGCTTAGGGTCAGATTTATTTTATGGCATTTGAATGCCAGAAATCTGCCGGGTTTTGTAAGGATTCAAGCGTTATTGGAAAAAATTCTTGTGAGAAACCAACTGCGGGATCAAGTTTTGTTAACCTCAAAGGCAAATCAGAGGGAATTGAATCTGACAAATCGGAGAATATTACCTCCCTCAATTCCAAACACTTGGTCTCTATAAATGCTCCTGTTGGTTGTCGGTCAATTACCGACCTTCCTCCTGCAATTATATCTGTGATTTTGAATTGCCTTGATCCAAAGGAGCTGGGCATTGTATCTTGTGTCTCAACTATTCTTCATAGCATAGCATCTGAACATCATGTATGGAAGGAATTCTACAGCGAGAGATGGGGACTTCCAGTTCCAGCTTTATCAGCACCCGTCGCTGCTACTGGACTTTCCGATGAGAAGTCATGGAGAGATCTTTTTGTGGAGAGAGAGTTTAGAAGTAAAACTTTTATGGGACGATACACTATGGAGGTTTTGCATGGTCATACAGAAGCAGTTCGTACAGTGTTTGTCCTGGCTTCTGCAAAATTGATATTTACTTCTGGATATGATTCAATTGTGAGAATCTGGGACTTGGAAGAAGGATTGTCTATTGCCTCATCGCGATCGCTTGGTTGCACCATTCGAGCTCTTGCAGCTGATACAAAGCTATTGGTTGCTGGAGGCACCGATGGCTTCATCCATTGTTGGAAGGCAATAGAGGGGCTTTCATACTTGTTTGATGTGAAAGGCCCTCTAAATCACAATACTGAGTTCCGGCTTTGGGAACATGAAGGACCCATAACTTCACTTGCTCTGGATCTAACAAGGATTTATAGTGGTTCATGGGACATGACCGTTCGAGTTTGGGATCGATTTTCACATCAATGCTTAAGTATCTTGAGGCATGGTGACTGGGTTTGGGGACTAGTCCCTCACGATACTACTGTTGCCAGTACATCAGGCTCAGATGTATATGTCTGGGATACTAATAGTGGAGAATTGGCTACTGTCATTCATGATGCTCATGTTGGCTATGCTTATGCCCTTGCACGAAGTCGTACCGGGGATTTTCTATTTACTGGAGGGGAAGATGGTGCAATTCGCATGTTTGATATCACAAATCGTCATGTCGATACCAGTGCTCAACTTGTTGGATCTTGGATTCCTCATTCAGGACCAGTTTATTCTCTAGCATTTGAGTTTCCATGGTTGGTTTCGGCTTCAAGTGATGGGAAACTCTCACTGATTGACGTACGAGCACTGCTTAGGACCAAGAAACGAACTCTGTGGAAGAGAGATTCAGGGGGACAGCACGTCGCAAGTATCAGTGTGGAGCCTCCCCAGAGAATGTTGCATGGATTTGGGAGCAATTTGTTTGGTGTGGACATCGGTGCAGATCGTATTGTTTGTGGAGGAGAGGAAGGTGTTGTGAGGATCTGGAACTTCACACAAGCTCTGGAAACTGAACGAAGGGCTCGTGCTCTGAGAGGAATTAGGTTAGAGAATAGAATGAGACGGCGTAGGCTTCAAATAGAAATGAACACCAAAAGTAGTGGTGCAAGGAGTGATCAGTGCTCATTCGCAGCTAAAAAAACACCGATGAACGGCGACCGTGTTAGTGTTTGGCACAACAAACGTGGGGTGAGTGGCAAGCTCAAAGCTTAGGTGATGGAATAGTCTGATTATCTGTTTCCTCGATTTAAATTTGCAGTGATGAGTAAGTAAAGCTGGTAGCAGCGAATTTTAGTTGTTAATTCTGTTTCTCAATTTCAAGTACCGGCTAATGGCTAATTGCCTGATTCTGTTCCCTTCCCATAAGCTTCCCGACTGGCCCATGTTGCTTTATTTGTATGTGATAGAACGTTATAGAAAACCTCAAAAAAACGAAAGCTTAAAGAATCTTCCTTCAAATATTCTGATTTCAAGCGTGGACTATGCTATTCATGTGTTTTTTAGCTCTCTATCTCCGTTATTTGTTATTATGTTCTTAATTACCCTTTTTTCCCTTATAAAATCAACAGAAATCCATGATAAGGATACGGTAAAGGGGCCATTTGAGTTGAAAATAGCTAATTCAAAATATGTAATTTTTAATTAAAGAAAGTGGAGAGATTTGTAACAATCATCAATTTAAAGAATTGTTTAATCAGCTGTTAAGGATAACTTTTACTTCGTTTCTGACTTATTTTCTTATGCTTCGATTATGATGTGAAATGATACAAGTAGCATAAAATTCAATGATTTGTCCACCAATCTCTAGTTGAGTACAGGTTTTATTGAGAAGTACCCAATTTTAAATCCAACCTAGATTTAGTAGTAACTAATACGAGAAGGTTAAACGAGTCATAAAACAGGGTTGATGGGATTGAAATATGAGGTTGGAGTAGATGGTTGCATTGATGGGATGAAGTATGCGTTAGAGTGATATACGTTGGCTTTTCAACTACAACTAGCAAGCCTTTGTGAAATATGTGAATTAAAATAGGGTTGGGATAAATATATCCTAATCTTTGTACATGTGCGATGTGTTCAAGTTCTTTTCTTATTTAGTCTATTTTCAACGATTCTCGATGTTGTCGTCACATATGTCGTATCTCTAAGATGCATGTTTACTAGTGATCTTAACAAGTGAATAGCATGGTTAACTTTATCTTTAAAGCTACTCGTTATCCTTACTTAATGATTTACACAGTCACTTTCTCACACAATTAATTATTTCTACTTAAATCGATTGATCAGATGGACTCAAGCAACAAGAATTAAGCACACATTAAGTAAGCTAAACTTCATATACATACATTTAACAATTTAGCCTTTAACTCATCCCAACCCACAATAGATTTAGTTACTCATGGTTGATGAAATCATGTATAGAGATGTGGAGATGGATGAAATCATGATTGAATTAGTAGATAATGAAGTTTTCTTTACAGAATTACCATTCAATCAAGTTTAACAATGGAAAAAGAAAGTGGAAGAGATGGAAAACAGGGCTCAATATCTTACTCCCTTTGGCATGTTTTGGTGCTTGTTGTTGGTGACTGAGATGGGGATGTGCTGGAAGTTCTCTCTCGAGCTATCTTTGGCAGAACCTCCTTGATCAATAGTGCATCTCTCTTGCAGATGGCCGAGGAACTACTCTGTACAGGGTCTCTAAGTATGTATGTAATATGAAGGTGTCTAACCCTTGTGCTGGTCATAAGCTTCTCTTTTTTATAAGCACTTGGCTTGGCAACTTGTGATTTGACAGCATTAAATTTCATACTCTACTTCAGCCGTCTTTGCTCTGATCGATTCAGGCGCCGTTCGTTACATCTACCATACTTGCAACTTGCGATTTGACAGTTAGTGCACAAGCGTAATGTATATACTTTGCATTGGATAATGTTCAATGCATGCCTATGCGTCGGCTTCTTTGCAACACATGGTAAATTTTCTTTTAATTACTGCATCTCAAGGTGTTAGTGGTGCAATTTTATCTAGAGGAATGCTTTTGTATGTATTGATTGTATACATGCAATTTCATACACTTATCTACTGTAATGACTACATTTCTCATCATTTAACCTTAGTTATTTCAATTTTAAGAGGACAATAACTTGAATTTCTACAAATTATAATCAACTCTATGGTATATAAAATTAGCAAAGGATTAAAAGGATTAATGGTAGGAATAAAAACGAGATTATCCCAAACTTTAGGGGCTTAAATGTGGAGTTTGAAGTAATGTAATTTTTCCTATATTAAAAATCATAAATTTTAAATTTTAAATATGTCAATAAATTAATTAATAATGAGACTCAACCATATAAAATATTTTGATGGTCATGCATATCGCAAACAAAAGTTAAGTCTCCAAAATCCCTACCAAACACATACTTGAATCACCACCGGAACAACATAAAATACAAATGCGATGTTGATTAAAACATTTGTTTTAAAATTTGTAATATATTGATATTAGTAAGCAAATTAATTTCTACAAACCGTTAGACACCAACCCTTGTTCTACTTGTACTTGTAGTGCAAGAATGATCGAGAAACATCAAAGCCTAAACCAGAACTCTAAGATTCTTCAAGAAATTAGTCATCGCATCAAGTTTTTGAAGGATATGGGTTTGGGTTTGAAGCCTTTCTTCTTCAGCGTTCATCTCATCCTCTTGATTGTAGCTGCAGCAGCTGAAGGATCCAATGTCACCGCCATGTTCTTATTGGGAGATTCTTCTGTGGATTGCGGCTTCAACACTCTCTTTTACCCTCTTCTCCACCGCAATTTCTCTCTCCTTCCTTGTGACTCCAACTCCACTTCTCTTCTTCCTTTTCTTCTTGGTTCATTTCGTCTTCTTTAACCTTCCCTTTCTTGATTGGTTCTTTACTTTCTTGTGTAAAGTCATTTATAATAATACTATTCTTGCAGCTGACAAGATCGGCATACCGCACGCTCAACCTTTATACAATCAGAATGGACCCGTTGAAGCCATCCTAAACGGCCTCAACTTCGGTTCCCCACAGGCAACCATCATGAGCAGCGGCCAAAGCTATCAGTCTCTCAACCAACAACTACGTCAAGTACTCGACGCCATTCAACTCTTGCGCCTGCGACTTGGGCAACACGCCACTCGCCATTTCATCCAATCATCCCTCTTCTATCTCTCATTCGGTGAGGTTGATTTCATCAATCTCTACCTTCTAAACTCAACGGAGGGAATGTATGGCGGCGAGGAATTTGCTCGGCTGCTTGTATCACAGATGGTGATCGCCATAAGAAACCTCCAAGAAGCAGGAGCGAGGAAGATCGTATGCATGGGAATACTGCCATTGGGATGCACTCCTCGAGTACTGTCTCAATGGCGGGATTCACCTGCAGCAACATTCGATGAGAAGGGATGTGTGAAAGAGATGAACGAGTTGGTTGGGAAATACAACAAAGTGATGGGAGAGGAGATGGTGAAGCTGAATGCAGAGTTTGGAGATGCTCAGATGGTATTCTGCGACGCTTACAAAGGGATGATGGAGATCATCGGAAACCCAACCAAATACGGTATGTAAAAGTAAAAGTAAAGCTTGTTAAAGTAAAATGTTGTAGTTTTGAAATGATGGAGTGAAGATGAATGTGTATTGTGTAGGATTTAAGGAGTCAAGGAGTGCTTGCTGCGGGGTTGGTTGGAACAATGCAAGCGTAGTAGGATGCGTGGCAATGGAGATAGCTTGCAGGGAAGTTAGAAGATATGTGTGGTGGGATTTGTACAATCCCACGGCGGCTGTCAATTCGTTGCTTGCGGATTCAGCATGGCGGAATCAGCCATTGTCTACCCTTTGCCATCCATCCAACATTCAAGACTTGCTGCTTACATGAATTAAAATACTCCAAATTCGAGGAGAATCACGTGAATAGTTGTATTCGTTCAAAGTTGTAAATAGAATAAACAAAAGTCCAGTGTCGTTTCTGTACTGCCAACAGGTAGTGGCAATCCACTCAATCAACATACTCTTAGTTAAATAAAAGTAAAACAAATCAAGTAGCGTGACACAAACCTAAATTCTTCCGCCTTCATTTTCCAGATCTTACTCCCTTCGATGGCTGCTGCCTGTTACCTCCATGTTTCGTCTTTGCTTTCTTTATCAGCTTCTACCACATACACTCCATCCTCCCGCCGCCGTTCCCTTGTCATCGCCTCCTCTAAATCTGACAATGCCCCTCTCCTTGGCCGCAAGCTCCGAACGGCCGTTATCGGCGGTGGCCCTGCGGGATCTTCTGCTGCCGAAGCTTTGGCAGCTGGTGGGGTCGAGACCTACCTATTTGAGCGCAGCCCATCGTCTGCCAAGCCGTGCGGCGGCGCTCTCCCTCTCTGTATGCTTAGTGAGTTCGACATCCCTGCTCATCTCATCGATCGCCATGTTACTCGTATGAAAATAATTTCCCCTTCGAATCTCGCTGTCGACTTCGGAAAAACCTTGAAGGCTCATGAGTTCATACCCATGTTACGCCGCGAAGTGCTCGATTCTTTCCTCCGCTCCCGTGCCCAGTCCAGCGGTGCTAATCTCGTCCATGGACTCGTGCTGAATCTCGAGGTTCCTACCTCCTCCAACGCACCGTACGTCGTGCATTACACGGCTGAAAACTCCCGACGATCCTTGGCCGTGGATGTGGTGATTGGGGCGGACGGCGCCAACAGCCGAGTAGCGAAGTCGATAGACGCCGGAGATTACACGTGCGCGATCGCTTTCCAAGAGAGAATCAAATTGCCAGCGGAGAAAATGGAGTACTACGAGGATCTGGCGGAAATGTACGTAGGGAACGACGTATCGCCAGACTTCTACGCGTGGGTATTTCCGAAATGCGATCATGTGGCGGTGGGGACGGGGACGGTGTGCTCGAAGCAAGACATAAAGCAGTACCAAAGAGGAATAAGGGAAAGAGCAAAGAGGAAGATAAGCGGGGGGAAGATAATGAAAGTAGAGGCACATCCGATACCGGAGCACCCGCGAGCGAGGCGAGTGATAGGGCGGGTGGCGCTGGTGGGGGATGCCGCGGGGTACGTGACGAAGTGCTCCGGTGAGGGCATATATTTTGCGGCAAAATCAGGGAGAATGTGCGGGGAGGCGGTGGTGAGAGCATCGGAAGGAGGAGAGAGGATGATCGGAGAGCGGGATCTGAAGAGAGAGTATCTGAGAGAGTGGGACGCCAAGTACGCAGGGACCTTCAAGTTCTTGGATGTGTTGCAAAGAGTGTTCTATGGGGACAACGCCGGAAGGGAAGCATTGGTGGAGATGTGTGGGAATGAGTATGTGCAGAGAATGACGTTTGAAAGCTATCTGTATAAGAAATTGGCTGAGGGAAACAGATTGGAAGATGCAAAGTTGATGTGGAACACCATCGGAAGTCTCATCAAGTGTGGGATTGTTGGGAGAACAGAGACTCACAAGGTTGCTGCTTTCCTCTAGCTTTGTTTTTACTTGTACTCTGCCTTGGCTTAGCTTAACTTTTGTGTGAAATCATCACATCAACTTCAACTCCAAACATTGACTCCTTTTCATTAATGGATGGATGTACATTTAGTTTAGTAACATTGGAATGGGGGAGGGGAGGTATCAATTGAATTAGGTGGGGCAAGTAAAGTAAAATGGGCTAAGCTGAATCTGAAGCACATTTCTCCCTTTGAAAATTCCCTTCCACCTCTTTCTCCAAACAAGAATTAACCTAGTTGCCTCCTTCAATGGAAACCCAATCTAAAGAATTATTCTAATTGATTTGGGCATTCATACATTGGAAATCCTCATACATTAGTTAAGGGGTCTGGGTTGGACAGAAAAAGAGAGGGAGAAGAAATGGAAAGAAGAGAATATGAACATGGAATGCCCAATCTTCATCTGGACGTTGCCTTTTTTAAAATAATAATAATGATAATAAATCACAAGTTTGCCCTCCTTATATGTGAGTTATCTATAAATAAATATTAATTTAACAAAAGAGGCTAATTGCAACCATTGAGAAATTAGGAGGAGATAATTGCTCAAATTGAAAGTTCATTGGTGTGATTGTAACCAACCCCATAACTCAGGGGTGGTTTGTGCAATTTTCCCGAAAACGAATCTGAATAATCATGGGGTTGGAGTTGGATTAGAACTGGAACTGCATTTGGGAAGTGTAGCCAATAGATTGGAGGTAAGCAGCCATAGCTTTGTTCATGGGGGGTGGTCCACACCTCAAAATCTGTCGCAAAATGAAGAATATTGCCTTCTTTTAGCACAAAACTCTCTTACAGGATGAAAGGAAAACGAAGGAAGCGTTGAAAGTACCCACTCGAACATTAGGTGATGGAGCAGGGCAGTGTAGTCGTATCATTTGCTCAGTTACAAAGCCAACGCCACCATCCCATCCTTCAGGAGGCTGTACAATGCAAAGAGCAGAGAGAGATTACAAAACAACATGAAGAAACTACATAATGTATTTGTAAAACCCCCAAGTTGTTTACCTGATTGAGCACATAGTAGATAGTAAAGCGGGTTGGAAACCTAGTCGCAAAACTATCCAATTCTTCCTGCAAACACACAAGTAGAATAGAGGGTATATGAGGGGTTCTTCAATGTGAGGTAGTTCCAATTTCCAATCCAAAATTAAGAGACTAGAAAGAGTACCTTTAGAAGAATGTCTTCGTAAGTAACATTTGCATATATAAGATGCACATTGGTGCGATCCACGGGATTTTCTAGTATTGCTCTTGCAACCTGAAAAAAAGCGTAAAGAAATATTGAAGGAAGATATCTGTTTATTTATTTAAGCCATGAATTCTTACTCAAAATTTATGTTCAACTCAACCTATGCCCATACCTGGAACATAGGTGTTATGCCTGTACCTCCAGCAAGCATTCCAAAGGCCTCAACTTCATTAGGTTCATACTTGAATCGTCCCTATAACCATTCACACACACAGACAAAGAACAACTCCGTAAAAATAATAAATATGACCCCAGTGCTACAAGTGTGCATAATGTCACGTGGTTAGATTTTGAGCTAACCAAACATGTGGCACTTGGGCTGTCTTGCTATATCAAAGAAGCACCAAGTAAGCCTTTGAGAAGAGCTTGTGTCTATTGAAGACATTTAGGTAACGAATAGAGGTTTTAAGAGTGTTGGGCAAGTGAGTGAGTTTGAGAGAATGTTGAGAGGCTTTATTAGCTTGTTTGACTTAATTGTGTACAAATCAACCCTCTTGGGCTATTTATAGAGGAGCCCCACCGACCTAAGCCCTCTAAATCACCTAAGTAGGTCGGTCATGGCACTTCTAGACACTTCTCAAGATGTCTTGACACATCCCTAGGCCATTCTAGGCCTTTCCATACACTTCCAAGTACATTCATGCCTTTCTAGACTCCCCCCTAGACAATTTTCTAGACCATTACGGAGAAATCTAGAACATGTACACTTGAAATGGTGTTGGGACGTTTTAGCATGTCCACGAGCCATCTAGAGTAATCCGGTACATTCCAACACTGTTTAGGCCTTTCTAGAGGCTTTCGAGACTGTGTGGGGCTGTCTAGCCCATTCCAGCATACTATGGGGTTGTCTAGGTCCTTCCAGAATAGTGTGGGGTTGTCTGGATTCTTCCAGACATGTCTAGACACTTCCTGTGGGCACTAGCATTGTCTAGTGCTATCTAGGACCGATTGGGACTGTCTAGGCCTTGGGCGAGTAGTGTGGCCTTGTCTCGAGCTTTCTAGAATCTTCCAAAGCCGTCTAAGACAGTCGCAGGTCTTCAAGCATCTTCCCGAAGGGTCTGAGTCATTGGCGCATGCGCAGGGACTGTCGCATGCCTTAGTGTGTGCGCGCACCTGTCGCTCACACACGAGTGTGTCTACCTAATGGCCATGCATGCAGGTATGCGGGCGCGTGTTGCGCGTTTCGGACAAGGGCACGCGTTTGGCTACACGGCCGTTGGCTTCCTAGGCCTTGCATGGGGCCTCACCTCTCCTGGGTGTGTGCGCACGTGCATAATGGTGCACATGGGCGCTCGACGGGTGACTCTCCTTGGCACCTATCTTGGCATGGGCATGCCTTGCCACACCCTCGTATGCCTGTGCCTGGGCATGTGGGCATCCTGACATGGACACTTGCATCAGTCTTGGACTTTGTGATGCCTTTTGATGGGTCTCGACTCCCGTCCTATGTCTTTTAGTGGCGCAATTTGAAGAACCATTTTTGTGGGGCTCGACTATAGGCTAATTAAATGCCTTCTTCTCTACAATTTAAAAGGAATTTCGTTCCACTCTTTCATCAGGACTCAGTGCATAAGTCCCTTGTCATGACTCCAAATGAATAGTTGAATGTAAACTGTATAGTAAATAGAGAAATATGGTTGAATGCAAATAAGTTCATCCGTTTGAGAATTTGTTAAACTTGCCTACCCCACAGACATGTTTGAAAAAGAGGAATTTAAAGGTGAGAGGTTGGGAGAAGGGGATCCCCTACCTCAATATTTTAAAACGCATCACTCCTCGAAGTTCTAATAATAACCCAATATTGAATTGTTATTCTCTCAAAGGGAAGCCATTTTTTATCTCCACCTTCAATTTTTAATTCCGTCCAACTCAAACTCTAAAACTTGATAAGTGGTTAAATCAATACCTCCTCAAACGAAATAAATAAATAATAAACATTACTCATATACCAACCAATAAATCACCTAAAACTCCACGAATAAAGGAATAGAATCGAGCCAAAAAAAATTGTGAATCAAGCTGTTATGACAGAAGAAAGTAATAATAAAATGCTTAATCGCATCTAAAAAGCATCCAACACCACCATAGAAACTAGCACCCACAAACATATTCTCACCCAGTCCAGCCATACGAATACTCATGACTAATCATAGACCTTTCAAAAAGAATTAAGAAAAGCTCTAACTAATGAAAGGTACTAACTATATTACTTATTCAAGCCTAATATTCACTGTTCAAGTTAGCCATTCAATGTTCAAATTAACAGAGTAAAGAATGAAAATCTCAAATTCTACTTATGTAGTCGCAGTAGAAGGACAAGTTAGCAATACCTTTGGACCTTTCACAGCCAAGTAATCACCTTCACGCATCTCACGAAAGTGGTGGGACATCCTTCCTTGTGGATACATCTATATACAATCGTAGTTAGAAGCCAAAATACCAAATGGTTATGAGTGGATAGATAGATAGAAGAGAGCAGATGGTTAATTACTAAGAAAAACTGCAAGCTATTGCATATTGGTAATGAGTTTAAGGCTATACCTTTATGACCAAATCAAAGTATCCAACATCTGTGTCCAAAGTGGTTGGAGTGTAAGGTTTGACAACATCTTCACCTTCGCTATCTTTTCCTCTGTACAACAATATATCAACAAATCGTTTGAAGATTCATAACATTCCATTGATGAATCTTCACTCCACTCCACAAAGTGGAGAGAGTTTCTTCTTGGATCAAACAAGTATTAAAGTGAATAAAACCTGCAGCTGATATGCTGCCCAATCGGCAGGCCCAAGATTGAGGTTGGCGTCGGAAGAGAGAATCTGAACTTCGCTACATTATGGCTAAGCTGTGTGCGTTTAGCTAGTTTAAATTCCTTGAAGTTATCAGGGTCCAAGCAAGCTATCAAACAGGAAACAAGAAGCAAACAAAGACATCGAAAACATCTTGAATTGCAGGGCAATGATGATACGGGTATCAAGAAATCGCAATTTACAAAAAAGTGAAATAGGGTCCCAAATCCCAATTCTCGGAGTCCGGTATTTAATTAAGCATAACATCAAAACCCCCGAGTAGAATGAACTAGGAAAGAAAAGGAATAAGAACCTTTGGGTTTGGATTTCTTGGTGATGTAGAAATAGTAGGCAGTGGCAACGCCGATAGCAACCACAGCGACGGCGGCGGTGAGAAGCTCCGGTCTGTGAGAAGGGACAAAACTGGTCGGCATTTCCAGAGGAAGAGAGAGGATTGGGATCACCGCCACAGGGCATCAATGGTTGCGGTTCTTGGGAGATGCGGATGCAGCCGGAAAAAGAAAAGAACGGAATGAATGAATAAATGGATTTTTTTTTCTTTTCCCCTTCAACTTTTTACTTTCCACATAAATCAAATCAAGACACGCTTTTATTACAACCCACTACCACTTGCATCTCTGAACTGACTTCGAATCTTCTTCGCTGAATAGATTAACATTTAGATTTTGTTTATAAGAAATTGTTCCATATACTTTTTTGTCTTACTCTCACAAAAATAATCCACCAATACTAAAATATCAGTTTTTATTTTTAGAAAAATAATTTATTTATTTTAGTATATTCAATTTGAAGTAAGATTACATGTTAATTACTATTTAGTTTGCTTACTTTGGTCTATTAATTCATGCTTTGATAAATTTTTTTTAGTATAATAAAATTAGGTAGATTTAAACCATAGATCTTTCTTATGACACTTGAGATGCTCACTTTGACTTCTTGCTTTATGGTTCGATAATTAAAAGGTAAATAATGTTTTTCCCTAAAATAGTAAGTAATGCATTTTTACTTAGTACAAAGCTTTGTGTATAGTTTTAGATAATGTGTAATTTTTATTTTCAAGTGGATGGTTAAGTTTTTTCAATAAAATTCGCCATGATTATTTATCATAATAGACCTTCTCTTTGTCTTTTTTCATTAAACATATTAATAGGGTCGATTTATTTATTAAATGTTATATAAGTAAATCATCTACAAGAAAAAGCAATGTATATATGTATTTGTTATTGATAAAGAGGAATTATAAATCATGAAATTGATGTTTTTTAGGTATCGAACACATAAGGAGTTTAAGAATTCATTGAGCAACCTCCACTCCCTTGGGCCAAATTAACATGCTCTTCAAGAGTTATCCAATTATGTTACATCAAAGGAATATGTTCTAGTCAAAATGAGTTTATCCTGCCATTCTTCTAAAGAAAACAAAAAGAGAATATGTTCTAGAACTTGAATAATAAATGAAAGTTGCATTTATCCCTATATTTAGCCCGATTTTTTCTTTAATAGTAGTGATTTTGAATGTGAATATGGGCAAAGGAAGAAGTAAAGAGGTTGAATATAATAATGAAGAGGGCAAATGAATTCAATAACAGGACATTGGGTAACCCAAATGAAGGAGGACTGCCCTTCTTTTAGCATAGGAATTCAATTAGAGGTGCTGATTTGATGACTCACGATCCGAATTTAGGAGGAAGACATGAATGAACCAAAATCACATCCAAATGAGATAGATCATGAGAACATGGGTCATCAAGTGTCGAATTTAGATTCCGAATCCTGATCGGAATTATGGGTCTAAGCCATTATAAAATTCTTCAAAACCAAAGGTTTTAAAATATAGAATGTGTTGATGTTTGCACATAAAATTTGCCATTTCTCTCAACTTGTTTCAGAATCACTGATTGGCTCCTCAGATTCCTCTTAGATTTTGCTAGCAGCTTCAACATGTTGGGATTGGTGTCCTAATTCTTTCGGAGTCTCGTAGTTTGTAAACTTTGTACACATTATTATTAATAAAATAAGAGTTATTTTATTTGCATTTACTCACATCCAATAACAAAGATCCGTGGTTATTGTATGTAAATTTAAGCATGTATATGAGATATACAAGTGGACCATGTCTTAAGTAAAAAGGTTTGTAGTATACGAATTAAGGAGTGATACCTTATCCTTGTGACACTACAGATACAACCCGCTTTGTAGAGGTTTACAAGTGTTGTGAACTACTACAGATGGTCCTTGACCATTCATGTGGAGACATGCGAGTGGGGGTGTCCTATACAAAGAGTTTGTATAAGACCGGACCACGAGATGATTCAGTCTCTTTATATAACGTCGTTGATACTTGAGACTTACATCTCACTATAACGACCATAGGTGACATGACCTTAATCTTAAGTGTTTTGGAAACTCTTGCCTATGAGAGCGGTCATTTGATTAGTATGGGTGAGAGTGATCAGATTGCCAACTCAACAAGCCCACCTTTTTGAGAATTTTTCTGATTGGAGAGCTGGAAACTCAGTTACACAAGACGGAATTCACTCATTCCTCGAAGCAGGGGTAAGTAGATAGATTTCTCTCTTAAGGGCTGATTTTGGGTCTTGAACATAGTGGCAACATCCTCTCTTTGGAAGAGAGGACCCAGTCATGGTAGGACTATGACTTATTGTTCATTAGAGGAATCAGTGGTACTTAAGGAGTTAGATGTAACTACAAGGGCAAAACGATAAATTGGTCCAACTGTACTTATGAGCGATATGTGAAGGGTTATCACACTGTTGATTGGTTGATATGGACACAAAAATATATTTGTAGTGAGGAGAATGCAGTTCTCAGTCTTTAGTGGAGTGTCCGACAGTTAACGAATGGTGGATCCCGTGATTAAAGAGTTTAGTCAGTTATTCAAATACCGTTGTAGCTTCAAGCTACATGTCCATAAGGTCCACTTGGTAGCTCAATGGATTCAAGTTGAGAATCAGTTCTTGGAGTTAGTTTGAAGTGTTCAAATTAATATGAGGAAATTCAATTATATATGATATAATTAGTGTGATGTATGAGATACATCAAGTGGAGGATTAATGTAAATATGATTTACATTAAGTACCATAAAATAGAAAAAGAACTATGGTTTGTATGTTTCATGAGATGAAATATTAAAACTATAGGTTATAAATATAATATGGTAAGTTGGTTATCATATTTATTTATAATATTAATTATATGATAATTAATTTCTTTTTCTCTAATAACCGATTGAATGAGAGGTTATTGGTGGTTTTATGGTAACTGTGAGATAAAAAGGAAAATGATTTTGGAGGGTTACTTCATTCGGAAAGAACTCACGGATTAAGCTATCATGTGAAAGTGTTTCACTAAGCGATAGTTGTGTAGAGACTAAACGATCATGGAGCTTTGACTATAGGATAGTCTTTCAGCTGATCGTAGCTAAATGATCGCGTGGCTAAATCTATATGATAGGTTGCCATTTACTACATGATCGGGCATACCGTTTATACGATAGACTGTGTTATCTCCCACTTGCTCGATCGCCTACACGATTATTGTCCTCCAGTCTCTTCCTCAAACCAAGATCATACAGAGCCCACAACTCCTGGATTCTCACACCGAGAATACCAAGGTAACCATTGTAGTGGCGTCCTCACTCACTTCGTGGATCGAGTAAGACTCGACTGGTTTCGTGGGGGCTATTCGTTGTGTTCGTGCTGTTGGTAGCAGTCTGTTCGTTGCATGCGTGTTGCTGTGGACCCTTGTAGATTGATCAAGGGATTCTTGAATAATATTTCTTCAAAGGTATGCATATTATATCCCTTGATACTCTTGTTAGCATGCTGTAATTTCGTATTATGCATGACCTATTAGTTTCCGTTCCTGTACTGTAATTGTTTATGTTCAACTCGAATGAAATTTGGAACGATCCTTCCGTTGCTCATGGAAATCCTCGTGTTTGATTTCCTTCACAACAGTTTTCAGCTTTGAGACTTGAAACATGGCCAGATGGATTCCCCTGTCAACAAAAGAGACATCATAATGAATCAATGCAGACGAGTAAAAAAGAAATGTATGTCTTTACTGTGAAAAGTGTAAAACAAAATGCAGAAGCTCCATATATTATTGCAGGTAGATACAATAACTCACTCAGCGTTCAGCCCCCACAACCAATTCATGAGTTCAAGCCATCAAGAATATACCACACAAGCCAAGTTATTTTATTTTCTAAGATGGTACATAATCTTATAAAGATAGTGATCATTCGAGTTTTAAGAATTTAACAGGTTGTTGGAGACAACGAACCTCCCAATGGTATGAGCTTGAGATCTTTTTGAGTGAAACCAAAAGCAAAGCCATGAAAGTTAGTACCCAAGGTGGACAATATTATACTCAGTATAAGGGAATGCTCTACTTGAGTTTTTTGCTCAAACTTCAATCTAAACCAAACTCAACCACAAAGTCTCACATTGGCTAGATACATGGATGATAATGAGTATATAAATAAGAACAACTATCTCCAATAGTATGAGATTGGGATCTTTTAAGTGAAACTAAAAGCAAAGCCATGGGGGCCTATGTTCAAAATGGACAATATCAAGTTCATATCATTGGAGATAATTGTCCTTATGATCATCCCTCATCTAGCCAATATGGGACTTTGAGGTTGAGTTGGGTTTAGATTCAAGTCCGAGCCCAAACCAATAGGGACCAAAGTACCAAAAGTAATGCACGTGCCAGATGATACAACAGCAAAAACCCCAAGGTTAAGTCTCTTGTCATTGATGAAAGTCCCATTGGTGCTGTCTAGATCTATGACCAAGCGCCTATGTTCTTGGTTTTTGATGCGAGCATGTAGAGCAGAAATTGCTTCCATTTCAGAAAACTCAATGAAGTTAGTGCCACAACCAGAACCAGAACCCTAGATTTAGATTAGGTGAAAATTATAAAGTAAAATGACTTGTAGCAACCAGAATTACAATGTCGGCTTTATCAAGAAGGCGACCAACAGTGACCTGATTCTGCATTAACCCCAAAAAGAGTTCAGACCAGAGGTGCTCCACTAAATAGAGACTCGCAAGGGATTATTCGAACAGGGAATTACTGACTGACACAATTTCTACTTTCGAACCTATATGCTTCCACTCCCCATCGCCTGTTAGGAAATCAATTACAAATCTTCAAGTAAGAAATTAATAATAAAATGATACAACGGAATAAAGGTTAAGAAAGCGGTTTGGCTAACCAATGGGTACCAGAAGCCAGCGCGAAGCTTGTAGAGGTTGAAGAAGAGATCGTCCCTTTGGCTAGAACTAGAAGCTGAGGCTGAGACGGGACAGTAACAATGGCGGAAAAATGGAGGGTCTACTTCTATGTAGGCATGAGATTCAGGAATTGGAAGGTGGAGATGAATAATTGGAGAAGGAAAGAGGGGAATGGACGGCCAACTCCATGGCTGTGCAAATTCTGCGGCGATTTCAAGAGCTTAGCCCTTAGCTCAGTGATTGTGAACATCATCATCATTCCTCTGTGTGGCCACCATTTAGGCATTTAAATGTCGAATAAACTTTCAATTTACTCTTACCTGAATTTTAAAATAAAACCAATTACTTGCTTAGGTGAGATTCGAGTGTCAAGCGAGTGAGGAAGGGCGATCCCATCCTCTTTGTAGGCTTTTTGCAAGTGGAAAGTCATCTCAACCTTAGATTGTTGAATCTGATTTGTGGTCGAAGTTGCATTGGATCTTGCAAGTCGAGTGGGTGTTATTTCCTTTATTAATTAGCATTTTTTTGTCTAGATAGATCAAGGAGCTGAAATTCTAAGTTGGTTGTCTTAACGAATACTTAGTTTATTGGTTCTCTCTCTTTAATGAAGCCATGTTTGAAAAATAAACTAATGACCTATTTGACACAATATTGAAATTTCACTCTCAACTTTACCGCATGAATTTTAAAAAAATTACAAGTGCCCCTGAAAGTGGAAATTAAATATATAAACCTAAAAAGTTAATTAACCTTTCTTTTTTGAATTAGAATGAAAAAAATAACGTTTCAAATAACGTTTCAAGTTGAATTATAACTTTAATCCTTGATTTGTGTCTACCGTTCCCAGTTTCAGAGCTTTTAAATTTGGGTGGGCATAAGATTAAATTCTGTGTATAATATAATCATAATCTTTCATCAATTAATTAAAAAAAAAAATCACGTTCTTACAAATTATGTGTCCAATAGAAAAGAAACGATATTTCATAATTGAAAATACACCTCACAATCCCATATTACATCGATGTCGCATGTCAAGACCTTTTAATTTGAACTTAATGAAAATTTTCCTTTTTGAATTTTTTTAATGAATAAAAAACAAACCAAAATTAAAATTCGCATTTTGCAATTAAATGTTATCGATCCGCTCCTATGAATGAGTACATGTTTGTTTTGAAATTAGTATCATTTAAAAGGAAAAAAAAAATTCCAGTCTCTGCTTTTGCTTCCGTGGGAGGGATTCTTATACTGATCAGTTCTTAATCAGTGATAGCAAATATGCATTCTTATGAAGAAAAAATTCCAATTTCTAGGAGAAAGTCGTTATTGATTGTGAGCAAAATGTGCAGCAAACTGGAATCCAAAAACGCCAGAGATGATTAATATCTCAGAAAACGGTTTCTTTCAAAATGATTTGATAAAAAAGAAAAAGGTAATAATTAAAATAATGGTTGAGTTTTAACTTTAAAGTCCAGTATTAGTCAAAACTTCCGTGGAAGAAGAAATTATGTGGCGAGTTGATCCGCGGTATCCATTCCAATCTTCTCGAGTTGCTGCTTCTTCTCCTTCTTCCTCTTCTTCAATTTGGTGGCGGTTCCGAGTATAGGTTTGCCATGATCAATGTATTTTCCTCCAAAGAACTGGCCAAGCACCTTGCCGCAGCCCGAACAACATCTGCAAATCGATGCCAAAACTATTAGAAACAACGGATCGATAATAAGCATAAATCAAATACGAACAAGCAATTAGTATCCGAATCGCTACAGGCTCTTTACGTCAATGACGCGATTTAGAAATAAAAGAAAAAGGATGTCAGATTAGCAATCCGAAGAAGAAATCAGACGAAAAACGAGAAGCAATGAACAGAAAAGCGAAGATAATCGGAGCGGATTCTGACATGAAGTCATCGAAGCGATCGGGTTCGCGATGAATGAGGCAGTGAGAACAATGCAACATCGAGTGCAGGAACCGAAGCTTCTGCCTGGAGAGAAGTGAGGGGAAGAAGGAGAAGAAAGAGAGTAGTGATGTAAATGGCAATTGGGGGCGGAAGATGATTCCGTAATGCGCAACCCTAACGCTATTTTGGCTATTTATATGTTCCATCCACCTTGTATTCCGTATTCAAATATATATATATCTCTATATATTCGCTATTACAAAAGTACCCTTACTTTTCGCCATTTTTTCGTCCTTTTATGCAGATTTCATGGAGTTCTACGAGGCTGGTTTGGTACTTTTATATGTCCCTCATCCCTATTTGTTCTCAATTTTATAGTTTTTATATGTAGAATGATTCGAGCATTAATAGAAAAAACATTTAACTTTTAATCTCAATTTTATGGAAATATTCATGAAATATATAGAAATTTTAAGAAAAATTATAAAAATCAGTTGATGATACTTTCGTTCTGATTTAGTTAGATTATAATCGACTATTTTAATCCCAATTTCTATAAAGTAAAACAACATTTAGATGTCTATGATAATGTTTGTGTAAATGTTGATCCGAGAATAGAAATTTAAAAAATAAATGGAAAAATAATTACAAAATAATATAAAGTTTAGGAATATTTTTAAGGTGAAATGATATGAAAATTGTGAAAGTTTTGAATGGTAATAAAAGAAGAAATTACATAAATTCAATTTTGAGGTTAAATGATATGAAAATTTAAATAAAAAGTTTGAGTGAGGTTTAAAATAAATATAGGTTTTTTTTTTGTGGTTTTTTTCAAATTCAACTTCTTTGTAAATGAAAGTTTTAGATCGAAAATAAAACTAAAAATGAACAAAAGTTAGAAATTTTAAAAAAATGTGTAGCATATAAAAGACTCAATCCTTTATCGAAAATATTATTGGTGTGTGAAACTATAAAATTGTGTATAATCAAAACCATAAAATTGAAAAAATTTGAACCACACTAACATAGTTAATTATAAAAAAAAAAAAAAAATTCAAAATGTCAAAATTTATCGAAATCTCAGAATTTTATCAAAATGGAGGAAGAAATATACTCGAGATTTCGAAATTTCTCGAAGTTTTCTTGAAATTTTCCGAAATCTCGAAATATCATCGAAATTAGGGAAAACCGAACTTTTCCTCGATCGAGCCTTTGGAAATCTTGAATGGAAATTTTAAACCATGACCCTCGAAACATTCGATTCTGAACATTAATGAATGATATTATTGGTAGATACTACCCAATTTAAATTGAAATAATATCTTTTTAGGAAATTTTATTATTCTTTTTGTTTTTTTGTTCTTTTTTAAAGTTGATTTAAGTGCTAATTTGTGCACTTTTATTTCAGGATTCTTTCCCTACAGGTAGACAGGGTTTTAAGAAATATTTATACCCAATTTTAAAAGCTTATAATTTTGCCCACTTATATTATGTGGGAAAACACAAGGGACCGTTTGGTTTAAAGTTATAGATGTCTGAAAATAAGATGTTTGGGACTCAAAAGATTATTACTGTTGAAGGAGAAATTTTGGACCAACCACAAATTGCACGTCGTTTACTAAATTAATGATGAAATTGCAAAATATTAAATTTGGGACCAATTAGGAGTTGACATGTGCCCAAGTTGAAGTTGAAGACAAATTTTGATGATGCCACGTGGTTTCATCATGACCGTTAAATTGGATAAAATTAACTTGGTTCAATTTAATATTATTATTATTTGGGTTAAAGTCTCTAAACCTAAAAATAGGTTGAATTTGATCCTTTAATTGGGCCCAAGACCTAGACCCATGGGTCAACTAAGCCCAAGCCTATGAAACTCACATGAGAACCCTATAAATAGATAAACTCTCCTCATTTGCAGAGGTTAGCAATTCTACATCCAGAGGGTCTAGAGATAATTCATCAACAAACAGAACACTCCCAAAACTCCTGAAGTTGCACTCCTAGAAGACAGAAGACCCTTAAAGACACAAAAACTCTTCCAAGACTTTTACTTCAAGAACGTTCAGTGCTTTTCTTCTTCAAGTTAAGAACATCCATTCCACGGAGAAAGAATCAGAGGATCAAGTACTAGAGATCGAACCACATCGCATCAAATCAACATCAACACCAACACCAACACCAACTCAAGTTCAACTCCACGAAATACGTTTCTCAAGAAACCTCGTGCGAACAAATTGGCACGCCCAGTGGGATATATCTACCTCTCATCTCCCTCTTAGCATCTAAACAAGACAAATGGTACCAAAGAAGAATGTATCTAGAGCTTTCTCCACAAACAGCTCTTACACGGGACCTGTCACTCGTAGTCGCTCAAGGGAAGTTACGCAAGAGCAAGAGCAAGAGCAAAGCTCCCTCATCGCGCATAACATCCTGAGGCAAATGACGGAGTCCCCACAAGGCGGGGTTTTCAACAAGGAAAACCCTTTGTTTGACAACTCTACTTCCGCCTCCAGCAAGCCAAAAAGGGATTTGCAGCCAAATGTGATTTCTGTTATGATGGTAGATGTAACGGCTAAAGCGGCCATGGCAGAAATGGAAGGAAAGATCAACTTTCTGATGAAAGTCGTCGAGGAGCGAGACCATCAGATCGCTGCCCTGAGAGAACAGATGCAATCTTGAGAGGCTGCTGAATCAAGCCAAACACCTATGGTCCAAGCAACTGACAAAGGGAAGACCGTGTTGTAAGAAAACCAGTTACAACAGTCAACTTCAGTGGCCTCTCTGTCAGTCCAACAACAGCAAAACATGATCATGATCTCCGTAAGGGCTCAGTATGGAGGCCCGACGCAGACTTCCTTCATGTATTTCAAGCCATACACCTAGAGGATCTACAGCTTGAGAATGCCTGTGGGGTATCAACCCCCAAAGTTCCATTAGTTTCATGGAAAGGACAACCCAAAACAACACATCACCCACTTCGTAGCATGCGAGAATGCGGGAACAAGAGGAGATCTGCTAGTCAAGTAGTTCGTCAGAACCCTAAAAAGAAACGCTTTTGACTGGTACACAGACTTAAAGCCTGAGGTGATCGACAGCTAGGAGATACTTGAAAGGGAATTCTTGAATCACTTTTACAGCATTAGATGCACCATCTGATGGAACTCGAGACATATGCAGCGGAATTAGGATCTAATTACACTCTAATTGCTCTTAAATTAAAGGAAATAAGCATGCATCATGAAGGAAAAAACAGTGGATTAAAAAGTGTAGGATACTGCCTTTGAAGCCCCGAAAACTGCTTCTCCTCATTGAATCTCGACCCGAAATCTTTCGAACCACCACTAGAATTGACCTACTATCCTCTGGACTCAGAACCGAGTTGTGGGACCTAGTGGATGAAGAGAACCGAGAGAGAGAAAAGAGATGGGAAATAAGATGAATTTGAGTTTGGGTTTTATTTCACTCAAAGAACATAGGATTTTCCAGCCCAAATTTAGAACACCCTTTTTTTAAAATGGAAAAAGTCTTTTAACTAAATTGAAGAGCCCAAATTATAGAAAAAAGACATGCAACAATTACATGAAAAATCTTCACAAAAACCCAACACCTAGAATCTACTCACTTAGTGGGCTTAATGTCTCCACTATAAGCCAACATCTAGCCAACTATTTTGTTAGTGGAATTATCCAACAAAAAGTTTGGTTTTTCCCACTAAAAGGGCAAAATAGTCATTTGGTCAAAGTTAAACTTTGACCAAAAAGTCAATATTTTGACTTTTAATGATTTTTTCCGTGTTGACTAATTTTGACCTCCCGAGCATGAATCCGCATTCATTTTCTTGAAATTCAAATCACATTTAGATATAAGGTCGGTCAAAGTTTTGACTTTTCAAAGTCAAAAGTCAACTCTTTGACTTTTTACAACTTTGACTATTTCCATCATTTTCAAGCTTCCGAATATGAACGTATTCATATTCTTGATATTTAAATCACATTTAAATATTAAAGTTGTATCTCTAAGCTAAAAAAAACCCGACCACTATATCACATATACTTGTCGGTTTCTCTCTCTCTACCTAATTCGAACAATTCAAATTATTCTATCGTACTATTCTAAGTTTATTCCATATGAGCTAGTAGGGGAACTTAATGGACCTTATAGATCATGCGCTCCAACGATCCAAGATTAGCTAGTTAAACTCTTTAGACGGAGCTAATCAACATTCGTTAACTAACGGGTCATTCCACTAAAGTCCCGTAGTTGCACTCCCCTCACTATAGATATATTTGTGTCCATTTGATATAACCATGATGAGTAAGTTAATCCTTCACAGGTTGTTCGTAATCTCGGTTGGGTCATAAAAGCCGTTTTACCCCCAAGACTACATCTTGTTCCTTAAGTTACACTGATCATCTAATGAATAATTGGTTTAAGGTCCAACCTATAAACCGAATCCCTCTAGGGCCAAGGAGAGGGTGGGGCCCCTTGTTCAAGACCCGGATTCAGTACTAAAGGGAACAACCTATCTACTGTTCCTATAACGGGTAGGAGTGAATTCCGTCTTGCACCTATGTTTCCAGCTATCCACCCGATCTTACCCCTGAAATGGGAGGCTTATTGGGCCAGCGATATTGAGCTGCCCTCACCTATGCAGATCTAAGGATAATTCTGAGTGAACAGGAGTTCATAGTTAGCTCAGGATTAAGATTAAGTTACCTAGGTCATCAATTAACGAAATAGTCAGTTTTATACATAAAACGACATTGTAGAACGTAAAGAATGTGACTATTTCATGGTTCAGTCTTATGTAACTCTTTAACATAGGAACCCTCCACTCACATTATCTCTATAATGAACAATTCAGATCACATCGTTTGTACTATCTATCAAAGTGGGCCGCATCCATAGTGTCCCCAGAATAAGGCGCTCAACCTTATTCATATACTAAGACCATTTTGGCTTATATTATTGAACTTGATCGCACATCTTATTAGTCGACCGACATATAAGATTCAATTACAATTAAAATAGCCTCGGAACCTTAGTTTATTGAATTCAAGATTATAATTTCAATACAAACTTTATCGAAAAACAAAACAAAATATATTTATTAAATTTATAAACTACGAGTTTTAGGACATAAAATCCAACAAACTCCCCACTTGGACTAAAACTCCCTAGTGGAGTATCACATGTTGAATTTAAGTGAGAAAACATATGAGTACAATAAACATATGAATACAATAAACTAAGCCATATACCCAAAAATTCTCCCACTTGTCCTAGTTTACAAACTTCGTAGACCTAGACTCTTGTAGGTGACCTTCAAAATACTTTAGCCGTGAGGGCCTTTGTAAAAAAGATCAAGTAAATCGTTTTTTGCCAGAAGAATATATGGGTCACTACACCATCTCCCACGATGTACAATCTCCCGGATCAAGATGGTATTTTGCACCTCGATTGCTTGTCGCGCTTTGGCTTCTTTGGTTCTTTTTGATTTGCAAACTGTACCACTATTATCACAATATAGGTGATAGGTAGATCATATTTGGAAACTACTCCAAATCTATCCAAGAATTTCCTCAACCATACTGCTTCTCCTCTTGCTGCTTCAACAAGCAGTTACGTATTCAGCTTCCATGTGGAGTCCCGCAATAAACAGTTTGCCTTTAAACACTTCTCCACACTACTGCTGCCTCCATTCAAGAGTGAATCACTGGATCCAGAAATGTAGCTTCTAGCATCTTTATAGTTTGAAAAATCAGAGTCAGTGTATCCAGCTAAGGATCAAATCCTTAAGTACCATACACAGAGCATATAGTTCCTCGTTCTCCTAAGATTACTTGAGGATATTTTTAAAACCTGGCATCCAATGAATCAATCCAGGAATTGGACTGATAACCTACTGATTATTCCCTCCTGCGTAAGCATACTGTCAGGTCATAGTCAGTAACAATTACGCAATATCAGAGGCCCAACTACGGGAAGCAATAGGAATGCGTCTCAATAGCTCAACCTTCCCTCTTGAGGTGTCTAGGACATATGAGATTCATTTGACAAATAAAATCCATATCTATAAGGTAACATAACTTCATTTTGGAATTTTGCATCTTATACCTAGACAACATTTTGTCTATATAAGTTTCTTGAAGACATACTAGTGTTCTATTCTTTTGCGGTTTCGAGATGAATTTGAATCTGAGAACATACTCTCGCCTAGTGATCGAGCCCTTTCATGGCCACTTTTCCTAAATCTTTCATTTGGAACTGGCATTGCTAGCCATTTGCTTGATGTCAATTAGGTAACCTACTTCATTCCCAATGAGTAGAATTCGTTAAACAATATAAAACTAAGAAACTATAGTAGAAGTTGACGATCTTCTTGTAGAACACAAGGCTCATCAACATTCTGTTCAAAGCCATAAGATTTGAATCGCAATATCAAATACTTATATTCCAAGATCTAGACAGCTTGTTTCAACCCATAATGGATTTTTGAAGCTACAAAACTCTTTTGTTCTTGACTTTGTGCAATAAACCCGCTCTGGTTTGAGCCATATAGATACTGCTCCTCAAGATCGCTTGAGTTTAGAAAAGGACCTGGTCACACCTTGAACATCTCATTACCAAACTTTGCAGTAGCATAAAAGGTGACAATGGATAAAGAGTATAACAATCGACTTAAAGCATGGCAACAGGAAAGAGAAAGTTTCTTCATAGTCCACTCTCTTTCTCTGGTATAACCTTTGCCAACAAGTCGAGCCTTAATAAAGTTTGTAAACGATTACCCCGAGGCTTGTCTTGTTTTCTCTTGTAGATTCACTATCAAACCTAATTGGTTTTACAGCATTTTGTAGATCTACAAGCTTCCCAGACATAATTAAAGTACATAGACTCATTTCGAGGTCCATGGCTCGACCCACTGATCAACAATCCACTCTTTTTTCGCCTGTTTATGGAATCCTCCTATGCCGTCCGTCAGGTATGACGACTTATGTTTCCTGTAAAAACCCAAGTAACGGTCAGGCAGATGACAACCCGCTCCCACTAACTCGAGACATTCTAAACTCTTAAGAAGGATGTGACCTGAACGCAGATGTAACTAGTTTTATTCTTACTACTTTAAGAGATGAACTAGCTCTATTATAGCGTCTTTTTGGAAATTTCATTCAATACTAGTCTACTGCGAGGTTGATGACTTCTTATACTGTCTTCCTCTAGAATTGGGATTTTTTTCCCGAATAACAATACCTATTCTCCTTGAAGGATCATAATATAGACCCTTTTGTTTCTTTTGGATAACCTACAAATGGCAAAGTTTTGAAACAACCGGTCCAATTTTTTTTAGATTTTGCAACCAAAACGTGTGCCGGGCATCCCCAAATCCTAAAATGATGTAAACTGCCTTTAACGCCTTGTCCAATAGCTTAATAAAGGCGTTTTCTGAAACACTTTTAGGGGAACGTTATTCAAAAATATGGACGAAGTCTCTAATGCATGTTCCCCAAAGGAATCAAGATAACTTAGCAGAACTTCATCATTGAGAGAACCATGTCCAACCCAATGGTTTCTGTTTCTTCTTTCAGAATACACCGTTCTGCTGAAGGCATATTAGGTCAGAGAGTTGTACTTGATTTCGTGTTCTAATTATCATATAGTCCCGGAATCTTAAGTCCAATATACTCCCCATCTTGATCTGATCATAGTGTCTTAATTGTTTTACCTAACTGGTTCTCAACCCCAGTTTTAATATTCTTTGAAACTTTTAAAAAAGAAATCAGACTGTGATGCATTGGTTAAATATGACCATATCCTTGGAATAATCAAACAATAAAACTGATGAAATATTCATAACCCACCTCGGCTTTGACATTCATCGGTCCACAAGAGTCCGAATGTACGAGATCTAAAGGTATTGTGGCTACTGAGACATCCTTCCCAGTAAAAAGATCTCTTAGTCATTTTTTTCCATCAAGACAAGACTCACTAATGGAGGTAAAGAAATTTGTCTTCTAACTGATTTAGTAAGTCCATTCTTAACCAATGCTCTCAATCCTATTGAGATTTACTGTGACCAAAGTCTTAAGTGCCATAATAGGCATTAGTAGAAACTTTTTGTCTTTAAATTCTGAGTTTCGACCTGTTCTAGAACATCTCGTATTTAAAACAAATTTTGCCCTTAGTTGGTCTTAACATTATATAGAGTTATTTCAAGTATAGCATAACAAATTTGATACCTTTCCTAAAAAATGAAGCGCTTCAATTAAACTTCAAAAAGAAATTTTATACATTTGTTCCATAATACAAGGCGATGATATTAAATTCCTCTCATAAGAGGTGCAATAAACAAACAGGCGACATCCTTTAAGTATGGTATATCATCGGTCGAAAATACTAACTTCACCCACAGTGCTTCGCCGAGACACCTCTCCTATTCCAACTTGAGAAAGTGATTTCGCCTTCCTTAATTCTTTTTCTAGGAACTTAGTTTCCCTGAAAAGAAACAAATATTGTTAGTGGCTCCTGAATCTAATATCCAGGTTGAGGTATCATCCTCCACTAAACATGTCTCATGAGTCACTAGTAAACTCAAATATTTACCCTCTTGTGCTTCTTTCCGAGGTAGGGCCTGAGGACTTCCTCAGTTAAGACAAATCTCAAAGTCAATCTTTATTACTAGTGTTGAAGTCAATATTGTTTTTCCATGTTGAGTAATTATCCGCCGTTTAGTTCTCAAGAAGCTTAAGAGTTGATTCTAAAGAGCTAGTGATCTGAAAAGAAAAACATATCCTTTTTTAGTAAAACTTAAATCCAATCAGTTTAGCAAAAAAAAAAAAAAAAAAACTAAATAATGTACGCAGCACGCGCGTCAATGAGCGAGAGAGGATTCTTGTGCGTGCAACGATATTTCAACGTGGTGGTTGAGAAAACCTCGCACCGAGAGAGATGATCGACTAACCGCCGCCATCCCACACGCGAGGACTCCTGTTTTTGACTATGATATCCTATCACCTAAGAATAACTTTTATACCCTCATAGTGAACTTAGTTATTCTAGAGGCCTACTGCGGGCCAAGAATTTACAAAACTACTTAGTAAATTCTCGTAAGCCCGTGGACCCTCCATTTTCAGACCCTCAAAGATCGGAATCCATTATGCTCCCGAAGTTGGAAAAGACCCAAGAATGAAAACGGACCTGAGAGACCCCTATCTATTTTTCTAAGTTCGGGAGTTTCGAATCCTATAAATATAACCCTTCTGATTGTGTAGAGTCGCTCTAGGTAGACCATGCAGGTGCATATAAGGAACCACGGTGCGACCTAATGGAAGAGACGTAGATGTGTTGACAACACTCCCTTCTCCCAACTTACTATGAACAGTACTTCTCCCTATCAGGTCGCACTTTGGTATTTAACTCGAAGCGAATACACTCTCTCTATATATCTACTAATCGAGAGCGGCTCTATTAAGCTCATTAACATGAGGAGTTTCTCACACGGGTGTACCTGAACTGCCTTAGGTTATATATGAAGATGACTAAAAGTTAAGTCCTGACTGGTCTACTGCTGAGAGAGCCTCAGTATCAATTAAGGGTATAAAAATACTTAGCGATACATTTCGGCTTAACTAAACATATCCTAAGTCCTAGGTGATTCATTCCGAGTATATCTTTTATACTGGATTTTAAACTCTACGATATCTAGGATAAAACAAATTTTATTAACCAGTCACACCGCTTCACAGCATGCTCATTAAAATGCGGTTTAACCTAACTTCAGACGCTGGCTCGATCTCTAAGTAGTAGGTGTTCCGTGAACCGTCAACTTAAAAAACCTCCAACTTATGTCCATCTTATCTACCTTTTGCCAAGATCTTGCCGGTGTGAGTTTTTCTTGTAACTTCGGTTTTATTAAGAAATCGACCATATCTATGAAAAATTGGGATTGCTCGAATGGTTAACCTTAAATGAGCATGGCATCTTATCTATTTGTATAGATTTTTAGAGGTCTAGGGTATTTTATAACAATTATAAAAAATAAATCTATAACAATTATACCCACTATGAGGCAATTTATCTATAACATGCTTCCTTCAATAAAACATGTTTTAATATAACACTTATATTAAAACTAAGCATGCATAGTATATATTTTATGACACTTATAAAGAATATACAAATGTATGTCACATGTTTTTCCTATGGTGGGGGTTTTAAAAAACTATATGGCATACTATATGCACACATAATCAAACAACATTATACATCACAATGCATAATAAGTAAACAACACTAAAGTGGACCGATTTTTTGGCATTAAAAACAAACAAAAATAACTAAATTTATTACAAAATCAAGCAACCAGCTTCTCTGAACCGGCTTCAAAACATTTGAACCCTCAGGAACGCTCAGAAATCACTCGAACGACCCGAAAACACCAAAACCAAGCTGAACCGGTCAAACCGACTCAACCAGGTCAAATGGGCCGGTCAGACCGCCGGATCGGCTGGTCAACTCTCGCTGGGCGGTCAACAGAGGCACAGGTCGCGGTTCGGGTCTCGGGCAGGTGGGCGAACGGATCGGATCTGGGCGGGGTAGGCGTGAAAAGCCAGGCGCGCGTAAGCGGACGAGCAGGTCGGATCCGGGCTGTGAGTCGGGTCTGGGAGGCATTCTCGGGTCTAGAAGCTAATTTGGGTCTGTAAGTTTTTTCCTCTTCAATTTTGATGCTGTTCTCTCTCCCGAAATCAAGAAATTATAGCCTAATTTCAACTCTAATGACTCTAAAAAATTTACAGACCCTTTTTCACACATTAATGCTCATAAACAAGTGAGCAATTACAAATTTCCATAAGAACTTTAAAGAGAAAAAATGCCAAAATCATAATAAATCCACTTTAGTCCCCATTTCATTCAACACTTGAATAGATAGGAGAAAAAACACCCACCAAAAGCAATTGAGAGTAATTCTAGAATGCTCTAATACCACATGATGGAACTCGAGACATATGCAGCGGAATTAGGATCTAATTACACTCTTATTGCTCTTAAATTAAAGGAAATAAACATGCATCATGAAGAAAAAACAGTGGATTAAAAAGTGTAGGATACTACCTTTGAAGCCCCCGAAAACCGCTTCTCCTCGTTGAATCTCGACCCAAACTCTTTTGGACCACCACTAGAATTGACCTACTATCCTTTGGACTCAGAACCAAGTTGTGGGACCCAGTGGATGAAGAGAACCGAGAGAGAGAAAAGAGATGGAAAATAAGATGAATTTGAGTTTGGGTTTTATTTCACTCAAAGAACATAGGATTTTCCAGCCCAAATTTAGAACACCTTTTTCTAAAATGACAAAAGTCTTTTAACTAAATTGAAGAGCCCAATTTATAGAAAAAAGGTATGCAACAATTGCATGAAAAATCTTCACAAAAACCCAACACCTAGAATTCACTCACTTATTGGGCTTAATGTCTCCACTATAAGCCAACATCTAACCCACTATTTTGTTAGTGGAATTATCCAACAAAAGTTTGGTTTTTCCCATTAACTATAGTCAAAGGGCAAAATAGTCATTTGGTCAAAGTCAAACTTTAACCAAAAAGTCAACATTTTGACTTTTTATGATTTTTTTCGTGTTGACTCGGGAAAGGAAGATTGAGCTAGACCTGGACGAGGTTGCTCAAACAAATCATGCCTCGTTGGCAGTAACTCCAAGTGCACCGACACCGGTCGTATGTTATGAGGAAAGGGAAAGTTTGGTCCATTTAGGACCTTCGATCCCTTGGTCGTACGGTTCCAGTAAGAGATCCAAGCCACAGACCCTCAAAATGGAGGATAATGTGTTGATAATGACGATAATGAAGGCTGATCCTTGTGACACGCCGCAAGAAGAAAGGGTCAAACTCTACCCAAAAAGAGTCACACTTCTTTGTTCCCGCATTCTTCAAAAGGAAGGTTGAGGGTTTTAATGAACTACTTGACTAGAAGATCTCCTCTTGTTCCCGCATTCTCGCATGCTACAAAGTGGTACACAGACTTAAAGCCTGAGGTGATCGACAACAAGGAGATACTTGAATCACTTTTACAGCACTAGATGCACCATCAGCATGATGGAGCTGACAAATGTTAAGCAACAAAAAGGGGAGCCGATCATTGACTACATCAACTGATGGAGGGCTCTGAGTCTGGATTGCAAAGACTGACTCACCGAATTATCTATTGTGGAAATGTGCATTCAAGGCATGCACTGGGGACTCCTCTATATCCTACCTTTGAAGAATTAGCGACTCACACCCACGACATGGAGCTGAGCATCGCCAATAGGGGGACGAAGGATTTTCTGATCCCTAAGATGAAGGAAAAGAAGAAGGAGATAAAGAGCGCTAAGAAGATTGTGAAAAGCGTCAGGAAGGAATCAATGGTTGTCAATACGACCCTGCTGAAGTTTTCCTCAAAAGGGAAAGAGAAAAAAGATAAAAAAAGAAAGAGGAGGGAGACGAACGACGTCGCCTAACTTTGAAGGAGAGACAGGAAAAAGTCTACCCATTCTCTAACTCCAATGTGGCGGATATGCTTGAGCAACTGCTGGAAAAGCAGCTCATCCAGTTACGAGAGTGTAAATGGGCAGAGCAGGCAGGGAAGGTAGATGAGCCCAACTACAATAAGTACCACAGGGTCGTTAGGCATGATACGCTTTGAGCTCCTCATCGGCGACCTGAAGGCTGATGTGTTGTTTCACATTATAGACTCAAAGACCACCTATAGGCTTTTACTGGGGCACCCTTGGATTCATAGGAATGGTGTGATTACGTCCATGCTGCATCAATGTTCAAGTTCTACTAGGATGGGATTAAGAAGGTTTAAGCAGACCTTAATCCATTTTTAGAGGTCGAATCTCACTTCACGGATGTGAAGTTTTACTTGAAGAATGAGAATTCCGATGAAGCAATGCCCGTAGAGACCTCGCTAGAAAAGAAAGTAGGTAGATCTCGATCAAGGTCACCAGTTGATATAAGGAAAGAAACGAGTAACAAAGCATAGGCCTTCAGTCCAAAAGGGAGTGGGACATCCACCAGCGTTGGAGAGACACCAGCAGTGAGGGAGGCCACAGGACCTCCGATTCTACGCTATGTCCCTTTGTCGAGACAGAAGTAGGGTGAGTCACCTTTTACGGAATGCTCAAAAAGTTTGTAGGTCGGTGATATAAAAATCCTAAAGGAGAGTTTCATCACACCTCTCATGCCAATAACGAAGTAGGAAGTCCACAAGCCAGAGGTGGAAGTGATGAAGTTAAATCTGCCCGAGAAGTAAACTAAAGACGGATTCAAGCCCAAGGCTTACAAGTTGTTGGCAAAGGTGGGTTATGACTTCACAACTCACACTGAGTTTAAGAGCTTGAAGATTTATGAGCAACCCAGACTCTTGTTGACCCAAAAAAAGCTTTTGCAAGAGGGACACGTTATACCTACGTCGACGACGTAACTCAGATATAAATCATCATAGCCAGTTCGCATAACCAGAAAGGCGAAGGAAAAAGTGGCCAACAACAATCATATCATTGCAGAAGAAGTCAATGATGCAATGAAATAGGAGGGCAAAGATAAAAGAGCCTCAACCTTCGACCGTATTAGGCCGTCTGCCGCACGCACTTTGGTCTTTGAAAGATTGAGCATGACGGAAGTAGAAAGGGGAAGTTCGCGTGCGATTCCTGGAGGTACTCGACACTCAGTCTTTCGAAGGTTGGCTCTACCGAATGAAGGAAAAAAGGAAATCATCTGTCAGCCATCGGTGGTTGTGCGACCTTTAGCCTTTGAGAGACTAGGCACAGTTCCAAAGGAAAGTGAAAGAAAACCCCGCACCACCTCTGTTTTTGATCGCCTGACTCCCAAGAGGGTTGAAGATCGCCTCGAAGAACATGTCTCTAGTGAGACAAAGTGGAATGGAAAAGCCTACAGTGGCGCCCCCAATACGATTATAAGAAAGAGAGGGTCGATATCATGGGCGTCAATTTGGCGACGCCTCGACCTTAAAGACGCTGAAAGGCCATTTGACAAGAAACCATTAGGTGAAAATTAGTGAGGGAGAAATACGTAGTACCATCCCCTCATGAATGAAGAGAAAGACCTTCGTTACTTTAAACACTAGCGAGGGCTCGCTCAAGATAAAGAGGTTTGACGTTGTCATCACCAACTCTCAGGATGGAAATTTAGAGCAGGAGGAAGGCGAAACTTCATACCACCATATCACCATCACCAAAGAATCTGAAGAAGGTATGACCGAGGAGGAAGTGGAGGACGTTCCACAAGGTCTGGAGGACGATGGTCAATCCACGGTGGACGAGCTCAAAGAAGTGAATCTGGGCAAAGTAGAGGAGCCGCGTCCGACTTTCATCAGTACATCCCTCTCAGAAGAGGAAGGGGTGAATACATGAGTTTATTTACTGAATATAGGGATGTTTTCGCTTAGTCATACAGAGAGATGTCGGGACTAGATTCAAAGGTAGCAGTCCACCACCTCACGATCAAACAAGGGTGTCGTCCCGTTAAGCAAGCTCAACGATGCTTTCGAACGAAACTTATCCACCAGATTGAGGCTGAAGTCAATAAGTTGATTGAAGCAGGGCTCATCCGTGAAGTAAAATACCCAATGTGGATAACCAACATTGTCCCGGTTAGAAAAAAGAATGGACAACTTTGTATTTGCGTGGACTTTTGTGACCTAAACAACGCATGCCTGAAAGACAATTTTCCACTGCCCATCACAGAGATCATGGTTGATGTGACAATAGGACACGAGACCTTGTCCTTTGTGGACGGATCATCTGGGGATAACCAGATACGAATGGCTCTTACGGATGAGGAAATGACGACATTTTGAACCTTAAAAGGGATATATTGCTACAAGGTAATGCCCTTTGGATTGAAGAATGTCGACGCCACTTATCAATGTGCCATGCAGAAGGAGTTTGACGATATGTTACACAAACACGTAAAATGCTATGTGGATGACCTTGTAGTCAAGACCAAACGATGAGAAGACCATTTGAAAGACCTGAGAACTGTGTTTGATCGTCTGCGAAAGTACCAGTTAAAGATGAACCTTCTAATATGTGCATTTGGCGTGATCTTAGGGAAGTTTTTAGGCTTCGTTGTAAGACATCGAAGGATAGAGATAGATCAATCCAAGATTGGTGTCATCCAGAAGATGCCAAGGCCAAGGAATCTACACAAGTTAAGAAGTCTGCTAAGACTTCTAGCCTACATCCGGAGGTTTATTTCCAACCCGGCAGGGTGATGTCAACCCTTTCAAAGACTGATGAGAAAGGGCAAAAATTTTGAATGGGATGAGGCCTATCAAAATGCTTTTGATAGCATAAAGAGGTACTTGATCAGTCCTCCTGTCTTAAGAGCCCCAGTAGTGGGCAAGCTATTGATATTGTACATCGCGGTGCAAGAAAGATCGCTAGGGGCATTGTTAGCACAAGAAAGAGAGAATGGAAAGAGTGTGCTCTCTATTACCTAAGCAGGACCTTAAACGGGGCTGAGATCAACTATTCTTCTATTGAGAAAATGTGCCTTGCATTCTTCTTCACTATAGATAAGTTGGGACACTACATGCAAGCCTTCTAAGTCCATTTAATTGCGAAAGCTGACCCCATAAAGTATGTTCTATCTAGGCCAATCATCTCGGGGCATTTGGTCAAGTGGGCAGTCAAGCTTCAGCAACATGACATTGTTTATGTGCCACAAAAAGCGATTAAAGGGCAAGCATTGGCCAACTTCTTGGCAGATCACCCGGTTCCATCAGATTGGAAGTTAAGTGAAGACTTGCCTGATGATGAAGTCCTCTTCACAGAAATCACGGGGCCTTGGGTCATGTTCTTCGATGGTGCAGTCCAAAGAAGTGGTGCAGGGGCAGACATCGTTCTCATTTCGCCAAAAAAGCACATGTTGCCTTATAGCTTCGTGCTTGCGGAATTATACTCGAACAACATCGCCAAATACCAAGCTTTGATAATCGACCTCCAAATGGATTTGGAGTTTGGGGTATCTTACATATAAATATTTTCGATGACTCGAAGTTGAAAATCAATCAGCTCTTATGACAGTACGATGTGAAGCATGACGACTTGAAGCCTTACTTCATTTATGCTCGACAGTTGATGGGAAAATTTGAAAGCATGACATTGGAGCATGTCTCGAGGACGAAAAATAAGAAGGCGGCGCTTTTGGCAAACTTGGCTACTGCCTTGACGGTTTTGTATGATGTATCCTTAGCATATCTCTTTGTCTAAGGTGGGTTGTGCCTCCAGTCGAGACCACATGTGAAGAAATGAATGTGATATCAGTCTACTTAACTGACGAGGAAAATTGGCGGCAACCTACTGTAGATTACCTTGAGCATGGAAAGCTTCCGGACGACCCTCACCATAAAACCAAGATTCGAAGGAAGGCTGCACATTTCATTTACTACAAAGAGGTTTTGTACCGCCGATCCCTTGAAGGACTTTTTCTATGATTGCCTTGGAAAAGAGGAGTCGACAAAGGCTTTGGAAGAAGCGCATTCAGGCGTATGCGGCGTGTATCAATCCGGACCAAAGCTACAGTTCCAATTGAAAAGGATGGGTTACTACTAGCCAGGGATGAGCCGGGATTCGATGGTATATGCAAAGAAGTGCGAAGCTTGTCAATATCATGCGAATTTCATTTATTAGTCATCCAAGCCTCTGTATCCGACTATAGCCTTGTGGCCTTTTGAAGCATGAGGGCTTGATCTGGTTAGCCCTATAACACCTAAGTCATCAGCAAGGCATTCTTATATCCTCGCAGCCACTGATTACTTTTCAAGATGGGTTGAGGCTATCACTGTAAGGGAGGCTAAGAAAGAGAATGTAGTGGAATTTATCCACACTGACATCATCTATCGGTACGGTATCCCCTATCGAATCGTGACAGATAGTAGGAGACAGTTCTTCAATAGCTTGATGGGCAAATTGTATGAGAAATTCAAATTAAAGCAGTACAAGTCGTCCATGTATAACATCGCTCCGAATGGGTTGATAAAGGCATTCAACAAGACGTTGTGTAACCTGCTGAAGAAAATTGTCTCTAAGTCAAAAAGAGGTTGGAAAGAAAAGATTGGTGAAGCGTTGTGGGCTTATCGCACCACTCATCGTACCCGTATAGAATTCACTCCGCACTCTCTCGTTTATGGGGTAGAGGTCATCCTTCCCTTGGAAAGAGAAATTCCATCGCTAAGAATGGTGGTACAAGAAGTATTGACTACAGAAGACAATGCCAAGCTACGTCTCCAAGAATTGGAAGCACTGGATGAAAAATGATTCGAAACTCAACAAGCGCTGAAGTGTTACTAAGCGCAAATGTCTAAAGATTTCGATAAACACGTAAATCCTCGATCTTTTCAAGTTGGTGATCTAGTGCTTGCTGTAAGAAGACCTATTATTACGACAAGACATACGGGAAATAAATTCACGCCTAAATGGGATGGGCCCTACGTCTTTAAAGAAGTCTATACAAATAAAGCATACAAGATTGTTGATCAAGATGGATTGAAAGTTGGTACAATTAATGGCATGTTTCTCAAGAATTTTTATGTTTAACGAATGTTAAAAAAAAAAGGTACCTTATTGCAAGAGCCTAAACTGCTTGTTGCTCCTGGCCCGCATGAGCTTAAAAGGTGAATGGCCCAAAAAACGAAGTTCCTTGTCATAAGAGCCTAAACTGCTTGTTGCTCTTGGCCCACATGAGCTTAATAGGTGAACGACCTAAAAAAAATTCTCTTTGTGAACTACGTTATGACTTGATCCCTATTCATTTTAAAGAGTACATAGGTAGCTTGAAAGAAACTTTAAGTTCAGTCCAAAAAAAAAAAAAAAAAATTAACTACGTCATGACTTGATCCCTTTCTTCAAGGGTACGTGGGTAACTTAAAGAAATTTAAGTTCAGTCCATCAGAAAGGGTACCACAACCACCTAAGTATGACACTAGAAGATTGATGTTGATCATCCTCATTAAAGAATGACACTCCAGATTGAAGATGTTCATACCTAAGGGGCAACACAACAAATTGAAGATGTTCATCCCTCTTAATGAGCTAACACAGTAAATTAAAAGCACACACTTAGTGTGACACCCCAAGGATTTATGCATATTTATGTTGTTTTTTTTTTAAAAAAAAAAGGAAAGAAAAAAAGGGGGTTAATTGTTAATTTAGGAAAAAGGAGAAGGGAATCAGGGTTATAAATGAGTTTTGGGGGCCTCGTGTTGCGTGAAAAAGAAAAAAAAAGATGATTTTTTTCTTTTTTTTTTTCTCTTCTTCCTTCTCCTTCCAGCCTCACGTTTTCCCTTCACCGTGCATCTCGTCGTCGTCCACCACTCGATCGTGGGTCCCTAGTCGTGCAAGTTTCCGATCTTTCTAGTCGGTCAAAGTTTATCCTTTCTAGCCGCGCCGTTGCTTCCAGCTGCACCGAGTTTCTTCGATCATTTTCTTCTGTCTCTGTTCTGTGTTCGCCAATCGCCGACCATTCCAGTTCTATCAAGAACGTGGTTTTGGTGAGATTTAAGTTTTTGGTTTTTAAGTTAATGGGTTTTGAATGGCTACCAATTTTTGGTCTGATTTAAGTTAATTCAGGAAGCATTGTTGCTCAATTCAGGATTTGAAGACATTTTATCGGTACTGTCCAGCAGCATCAAGGTTCGCTTGGGCGCCTTTTGGTAAGCTTTATTGGTTGTCTTGTTTTTAAATCCCGTTTCCCAGTTGGTTTGGTGAATGTTGGTGTTTGTTGGATTTTGGAATTTAGTTTTGAAACGTTTCAGCTTGGCATAGGACTGTTTTGGATTCCATCCTTGGAGTTCAGTGTAGTTCTGTTTACATCGACATTCTTTCGAGTGAGTGGTTTGGAGTTTTTTGGTGCAATTTGGGGGAATAGGTTATGTTTATAAGGTTTAACATTAAATTGGTTTATTCTAGGGCAATTCGAGCGTTTGACTCGAGTCAAAGAGGGATTTGATTGATTATTGGAGTTTGGTTGCTAACTGTTCGGCATAATTTCGAGGTAAGTGGTTTACTGCCGGTATTGCCCTAAGATCTTGATAAGTCTGCTAGTCAGAATTAAAATTCTTATGTCACTCTATGTATGTAACTGTGTTGAAGTTTGACGTATGGGTAAATGTGATAAAGTTTGATGCTGATTCATGGCAATGATTGCATGCTTATGTCTGTCTAAGATTTTAATGACTGTTAGTGCCAAGATTCATGATTGCATGCTTATGTCCATATGAGATTTTAGTGACTGTTAGTGTTACCATTGGGCTATCCACATCACATATTGTGAGCCCTTCGGGCCCATACCCTATGCCTATGTATGGTGTCCTTTTTGGGATCACCACTTGTGTTTATGCCTGTGACCTTTGTGTCACTACTTATGAAAGCGTGCCTTCAGATTCGCCCCTTATGCCTATGCCTATAATGCCCTTGTGCATTTGGTTCAATGGAAAGACTAATAGATCACTGTGTGGGCCGCTCACTGAGTAAACTTTTATATTCACCCTTTTCTTTTCCTATTTTTCAGGTAAGGGTAATGATAAACCGATGCATGACAAGAGAGATCCGTGACCTGGCCATTAGGACGACTTACTGCTTCCGCACTTAGTATCATGTTTTGAAGTCTGGTTTAGGAGTTAGGCATTTTAAACTCTCATGCAAAATTTATTAATTTTATTATTTGACTATTTAATTGTTCTCCATTTTAAAGTTGGGTTTAGGGGTACCTCGAATGGTAAACTTTTATTTTATTTTTGTTTTATTTTATTTATTATTATTTATCTATGTTTTCTTACCTTTGCTCATTTGAGCATTATTAAATAAAATTCCAGCTCTTTTATTTATTTGTTTAGGAAAAAGAAAATGTACACTAAGCTTATGCATGCATGAAGTAGCGTCCTAGAAATAGATAGGAAAATAGGGTCGTTACAGTTGGTATCAGGGCCTAAGTTTTAGGTTCTGTAGACTGACTTACATTGTGAGTCCAATCTGTTCCTTATGGCCACAAATGGATCTTTCGTCATCGCTAGGTATGTTGTTTAAAGTCCTTTAGGAAAATAGATATGAAATCTTACCTGTTGTGCAGTTGTTTAATGGTTTACCCTGCTAGCGTGTATTAAAGCGTTGCGTGTGGTTATCAGGTATGGCGCCACAAACTAGAGGAAGGGGCAGTTGAGGCAAGAAAGTAGTTGAGGAGTGGGACCCTGACTTGCAAGAACCCGAGGTACAGAGCCAAGAGGTGCAGAACCCACCACCTCGTGACCCTTTTGGGTCAACTTGGCAAAAGGTTAGACCAAGGAGCAGGCCTCAAGCTTCGACTGTGCCCTCGCCAAGACCGTCATCCTCAGAAATTACAGTAGAATATACGACTATGGCTGTAACTATTGGGAACGTCGTCACACAGGCTATGGTGGGACAGCTAAGGAGCATAGTGGCCGAGCAGATAGCCCAGCACGCATAGTCACAGCAGGCGCCATCCTCGTCAGTCCCGTTACCACCAGTTCAGAATCAAGATAGGGCCATGAGTCGGACCATGACAGGCCCTTCTTTGGAAGATGGATACCTACGAGATTTCAAGAAGTATGATCCCCCGACGTTTAACGAGTCCTTGAAAGACCCCACAAATGCAGAATTGTGGTTGTCCATTATTGAGGGGATTTTTCAGTACATGAGGTGTCTAGAGGAGTAGAAGCTGCAATGTGCCGCTTTCATTCTCATCGATAATGCCAAGTGCTGGTGGCGTTCGACTGAGAGAATGATATAAGCCAGTGGAGGCCAAGCCACGTGGAACCAGTTCAAGGAGAGGTTTTACGAGAAGTACTTCTCTGCTCATGTGATGTACAATAAGTAGGCTGAGTTCATGAACTTTAAGCAGGGGACCATGATAGTAGAAGAGTATGAGGAGGAGTTTGACAAATTATCTTGCTTCGTCTTTGATCTAGTGTTTGAAAGGTTTGTGCAAAGAGGGCTGAAAGGTTTGTGCAAGGACTCAGGGACGGGGTGCGAGGCATTATGCAAGCTCTAGAGCCTCCCACCTATGCAGCAACCTTCCGAAAGGAAGCACGCGTGAGTTGTTCTTCAGGGATAGAGTTTCTGAAGTCCCTGATGGAGGAACCAACCCCCGGCCAGAAGAGAAAAGTTGAGCAGAAAGCTCTAGGACCTCCGCAGAAGGTCCAGAGTACAAGCAGGTCATTAGGGCATGTGCAACGGTAGGCTAATACTTCAGGAGGAGTTTGGAGGGAAAAACCGGTGTGCAAGTCATGCGGGATTTGTTTCAGATATAAGCAGATAGCGCATACGGCGGACCAATGTCCTAGTAGTGGTTTTGGAAGTGCAGAGGGTCAGGCCCCAAGTTCGCATCAGGGTAGTTCAAATCGACAGCAGCATCAAGGTCGGGTCTTTGCCACCAATCGTCGGGAAGTTAAGCACTCGGGAACGTTGGTGATAGGTATGCTCCCAATCTTGGGGCATTATGCCTTGGCATTGTTTGACTCTGGCTCGTCTCACTCTTTCATTTCTTTGTTGTTCATAAATCATGCCATGTTAGTTTTGGAACCCATGGGTTATGTTTTATCAATGTCTACACCATTAGGAGAGATTATGATAGTAAGTGAAAAGATAAAAGCGTGTCATTTGGAAATAGAGAACCACACCCTTGATGTGACTCTGATAGTATTAGACATGCGTGATTTTGATGTAATTCTGGGTATGGATTGGTTGGCTGCCAACCATGCTAGTATAGACTGTTCTCGTCAGGAGGTGAATTTTAACCCCCTTAGAGAAGCCAGTTTTAAGTTCAAAGGGGTCGGGACAGTAGTTTTTCCTAAGGTGATTTCAGCGGTAAAGACCAAGAGATTGATTAACCAAGGTGTTTGGAGTATCTTGGCTAGCGTAGTTGACACAAGAGAAACCAAAGTTGCACTAACCTTTGAGCCAGTGGTGAGAGATTATCCCGATGTATTTCGGGAAGAACTTCTAGCATTGCCTCCACCAAGAGAGATTGATTTTGCGATGGAACTGGAGCCAGACACTATTCCTGTATCCAAAGCTCCGTATAGAATGGCTCTGGTCGAATTGAAAGAACTGAAGGTTCAGTTGCAGGAACTGCTTGATAAAGGGTTCAAACGACCCAGTGTTTCTCTGTGAGGTGCACCAGTGTTGTTTGTGAAGAAAAAGGATAGGTCGTTACGTTTGTGCATAGACTACAGGGAGTTAAATAAGGTGACCATCAAGAATAAGTACCCACTTCCTAGAATCGATGACCTGTTTGACCAGCTACAGGGTTCTACTGTATTTTCCAAGATTGACCTACGGTCAGGTTACCATCAGCTAAGGATCAGGGACAGCGATATCCCGAAGACTTCGATCCGATCCAGATATGGGCATTACGAGTTCATTGTGATGTCTTTTGGTCTGACAAATGCTCCAGTGGTATTCATGGATTTGATGAATTGGGTGTTTAGGGACTTCCTAGACACCTTTCTGATCGTTTTCATTGATGACATTTTGGTCTACTCCAAGATAGAGGCGGAACACAAGGAACATCTTAGGAAGGTCCTAGAAATACTGAGGGAAAACAAATTGTATGCAAAGTTTTCTAAGTACAAGTTCTGGCTACGGAAGATGTCCTTCCTTGGGCACGTGGTGTCGAAGGACGGGGTTTTAGTGGATCCAGCTAAGATTGAGGCTGTTACCAAATCGCCCCACCCTACAATGGTCAGTGAGGTGTGCAGCTTCCTGGGATTGGCTAGGTACTATCGTAGATTTGTAGAGAATTTCTCTAGCATGGCCATGCCGTGGACTTAGCTAACCAGAAAGGGAGAGTCATTTGTTTGGAGCAAAGCTTGTGAGGATATTTTTCAGCAACTCAAGCAAAGGTTGGTTTCAGCACTGGTTCTCACCATACCAGACGGCTCCGGGAACTTCGTGATCTACAGTGATGCTTCTAAGAAGGGTTTGGGTTGTGTGCTTATGCAACACAGTAGGTCTCTTATACACATCTAGATGTGTATAAGAGACAGAGTATAGACTGTTCTCGTCAGGAGGTGAATTTTAACCCCCTTAGAGAAGCCAGTTTTAAGTTCAAAGGGGTCGGGACAGTAGTTTTNTACCAGACGGCTCCGGGAACTTCGTGATCTACAGTGATGCTTCTAAGAAGGGTTTGGGTTGTGTGCTTATGCAACACAGTAGGATGGTCGCCTATGCCTCTCGCCAGTTGAAAAACCATGAGCGAAACTATCCTACCCACGACTTGGAATTGGTAGTGGTGGTGTTTGTCCTGAAGATTTGGAGGCACTACTTGTATGGGGAAAAGATACAAGTTTTCACCAACCACAAGAGTCTGAAATACTTCTTCACCCAAAAAGAGCTAAACATAAGGTAGTGCAGGTGGCTCAAGTTAGTAAAGGATTACGACTGCGAGATCCTCTACTACCCAGGTAAGGCGAATGTGGTAGCCGATGCCTTAGTCGAAAGGTCGCTCATTCGGCCATCTTGATCACTGAGCAGGTTCAGTTGTGCAAGGATCTGGAGTGAGCAGAGATCGCGGTGGCAGTGGTGGAAGTCACTTCACAGCTAACTCAGTTGATAGTACAACCAACCTTGATGATGCAGAGGATTATCGTTGCATAGCAGGGTGATCCATATTTGGTTCAGAAATGTTGTTAGGTAGGGTCAGGCCAGGCAAGTGAATTTTCTGTGTCGGTGAACAAGGGTCTTTTGTATCAGGGACGATTGTGCATCCCAGCAGATGATGGCCTGAGAGGGGAATTGTTGACAGAAGCTCATAACTCTCCATTCTTGATGCACCCAGGTAGTACCAAGATGTGAAGCGGTATTACTGGTGGCCCAATATGAAAAGGGAAATAGCTGACTATGTCAGCAGATGTTTAGTCTGTCAGTAAGTGAAGGACCCGAGCCAGAAGATAGCAGGTTTGCTACAACCATTGGATGTGCTAGAATGGAAATGGGAAAACGTGGCTATGGATTTTATTATGGGTTTTCCCAAGACAGCGAAGGGTTTCTCAGTGATTTGGGTGGTGATAGACAGACTCACCAAGGTGGCACATTTTATTCCAGGAAAGCCCACGTATACGGTAAATAAGTGGGCTCAACTGTATATGAAGGAGATAGTAAGATTGCATAGTGTGCCAGTATCAATTGTGTCCGACAGGGACCCTTGTTTCACCTTCAGTTTTTGGAAGAGTGATGACATGCAGAAATGCATGCCATCTTAGTTCTTTTACTTAGAATTATGAAGGTTGTTAGGCAGAATATGCAGCAATCATGTTAGGAGTTCACGAGAAAAAGAGTTTACGTCGATTAGCATGATGAATCTCAGCTAACCCGTTACTTTGCGTTAATTATGTGTTCAATATTCTATTTTTGTAGCCAATGCAGAAAATGAACGCAAACGCGGAAGCCGAACCACCTTATAGACGACCGCATGCAGAGAAACTCTCCATCGCAAGGCAAACGCATTAGATCAATGCATGGGTGTTGGGGTAATCAGTCGTATGCGTCCATCGCATGGGAGTTGCGCTCATCAAGCGATTGCGGTCATCATATAGAGTTGCAGTATTAAGCGAATGCGGCCATTGAATGATTGCGGCTACGTGACAACACAAACTAATAGGATCAAAAACACAAGGTAGGTGGGAATGAACGCATCAACGCCATCTTACCTCGAGAAAATGAAAGATGATGTTGACATTTTCACACTATCACACCGTTGGTGGCAGATGTTTAGAAAGGATAACGTACCGAATGTCAGACTCAAGAGTAGTCAATTAGTGCTGTCGACGACACAAGTTCTTATAGAAGCTGATAGGTAGAAATTCAATTATCAAGGTTTTTCGCACTGAGGTTCGCTAGGGCAAATCCTTGTGATCTAGACAAAAGTGTGAGAAGACGCCGAGAGTCCTTCACCTCCTTCATCCATTCCGAGTGACGATCGAAGTCTTCAACCAGAGCTAGATCTCGAGAGAGTCAGTTCCTCTGCCCATCCATGGCACCACCGGCAGCCTTGACGCACATCCACTGGGAGAAAATCTTTGCTTCCAGCCGGTCATTTCTTTTTCATTTCTTTTCCTATATTGTATTGTATGACATTTTGTGATTAAGGAATTTATACAACTTGTTTTCAATGCACTTCTTTGTTTCCTTCAACTCTATCTCCATCTTCTTTGCTTAGCATCTTTACTTTCATTGCAACACTTAATGAGATTGCTTGGGTATTGCATACTTAGTCATGTGGATTAGGGATATAAAGCTTGTAGAAATCTACCGAGAGGTGTGCGCTGTGTGAGTATGTGAGTAACCTTATTTTCTTAGTGTGAAGCTGTGGTAATGCCTGTCTATAGGCTAACACATTGCTTGTCTATGAGTAAAGTCGGCAACAACCAACTGTCCGAGAGGGTAAGTGGTTGGTCGCATTAAGCAATGTATGCATTGTTCACTAGAGATAGGAATAATCTTGCATCAACCAAATTCATGCGGTTACCTTGTCCTATGAGCGCATCATTCATCATTTAGGCATACTCGGGAGAGTAGTCTAAAACCCAAATCTAAGACTTGAGAGAGCAGATTGGAACGCATAGACAACGAGGAACTTAGAGATAAGCTCCGTTTGTTAACCTGCATCGCATGCACCCTAGGAATAAGAATGATATTATGTGGTCGCATATTTGTGTGGATGTTATTTTGTCATCGCATAAATAGGAATAGAGGCTTATGTGTAGGCCCTGTAGACTTAGCGCATATATCGCATGCGTTCTAGCATTAGAAGTCGTAGCATTCGCACCGAGGGGTGGTTTACTATTGTATGTGGGTTGCATGATCGCATGGCTTTCGTTGACTAAGGTTGCCCTTGCGATCACTCTTAAGTATTGCAATGAAAACATCTCTGCATTTTATCTATTTTCCCACACATTTATTTCATGTCAAGGTTTGTCGCATCTCTACCTTTCATACATATTCTCATTGCGTTGTCTGTTAGATAGGAGTAGGAATAGGATTAACTTAGCAATATCCCCTCCATTCTTTTATTTATATCGTCGCATGCACATCACCACAAACATATAGTTACAAGTCCCTATGTTCGACCTCGAATTTCTCGAGAAACTTACGTTGGAATTATACTTGGTTCCAGCGTAAGAAAATTTGTGGCAGGACGCATGGTCATCGCATACATTCATTAATGCATTATCAGTCCAACGCATGACCATCGATGCATGACTATCAATGCATATCTTAGGAACATACATCGCATAACGCGTCCACAGGATTTTGGTTGTCGAGTAAAACTGACTTCTAATTTCCCGCCATCAAAGAGCCTCCAGGCAGCTTTAGGGTAGCGGTTGAACTTTAGTACAACTTTTCACCCCCAAACTAATGGACAAACAGAAAATTTAAATAAGACGTTGGAGGACATGTTGCGCACTTGTGCGTTGGAATTCTCAGGGAGCTGGGACTCCCACTTGCATCTGGCAGAGTTTGCTTATAATAATAGCTATCAGGCTACCATTGGCATGTTGCCGTTTGAAGCTCTTTACGGTAGAGGTTGCAGGTCTCCTATTTGCTAGGGAGAGATTAGGGAGAGGAAACTGGTGGGAACTGAGTTAGTGGAGTTGACGAATGAAGCCATGCAGAAGATTAGGGCTAGAATGCTAACAATGCAGCTGAATGAAAACTTGAGTTACGAGGAGAAAAAGAGATACTAATGTTCGAGGAACAGTTGACAAAAGTTGGTACCTTTGGCGATCGCAATGAAAGGGTGGTCGTTTGAAGTTTTAAAAAGGAAGGGTGAAGCTGAAGTCTTGCATTTTGTAGGGAAGCCATTCCAAAAAATAATTGGAGGAGTCCCGGATCCTGTGGCTTACCCATTTAGCCTTGGCCAACCATACTCTACATCCTACGGAAATTAGATGGACTTTTGATCATGTCTTATGACTGAGAATATAAGATAGCGTAATATAATAGAAACCCGTTCATGTGAGTGGATCTTTGAGCCTCACACACATCCCACTTTCGAGTTAAGCGACGTATATATCCGTGCGCAAATTGGAGAGGAGTGAAAAGTTTTGCCGCAGCAAGGAGATGCCCACTGGTGAAGTTTTGTGGCAGAACCAATAGTTTGAGGAAGCAACTTAAAGAGCGAGAGGACGAGGTGAGAGCACTGAATCCAGAGCTCTTCCGAGGACTTAGAACTTTTGAGGGACGAAAGCTCTATTAAGGTGGAAGAGTGTAGACACCCCAAGGATTTATGCATATTTATGTTTTTTTTAGAAAAAAAAAAGAAAGAAAAAGGGGGGTTAATAGTTTAATTTAGGAAAATGAGAAGGGAATTAGGGTTAATAAATGAGTTTTGAGGGGCCTCGGGTTGCATACAAAAGGAAAAGAAAGAAAAATTCTTTTTTCTTTCTCCTCCTCCTTCCAAGCTCGCGTTTTCTCTTTCACTGTGCGTCTCTTGCCACTGCCTCGTCGCGTCTCGCCTGTCGTCCTCGCTCGATCGTGTGTCCTCAGCAGTTGTAATTTTCGGGTCATTCGAGCCGCGCGAAGTTTCATCTGCTTTCCAGCCGCAAACTGAGTTTTCTTCCGAGTCGTTTCTCGCGTCTCTGTTCTACAGTATCCGCCCAGTTACCAACCATTCCGCGTTTCTGCCAAGAACGTGGTATGGTGGTGAGAATTTAAGTTTTTTGGTTTAAAGTTAAATGGGTTCTAAATAGCTACCCCGTTTTGGTCAAATTTAAGTTAATCTGCCAGTGGTGCAGTTGATTGCTCAATTCAGGATTTCAAGACATTTCGTACGATTACTATCCAGTAGCA
>NC_052358.1:10261661-10282338 GCF_009727055.1 Benincasa hispida
GCATCAAGGTTCGCTTGGGTGCCTTTTGGTAAGCTTTATTGGTTGCCCTGTTTTAAATCCCGTTTCCCTAGGTCGTTTGGTGAATGTTGGTGTTCGTTGGATTTTGGAATTTAGTTTTGAAATGTTTCAGCTTGGCTTAGACTATTTTGGATTCTGTCCTTGGAGCTCAGTGAAGTTCTGTTTACGTCGGCATTCTTTCGGGTGAGTGGTTTGGAGTTTTTTGGTGCAATTTGGGGGAATAGGTTATGTTTATAAGGTTTAACATTAAATTGGTTTATTATAGGAAAATTCAAGCATCTGACTCGAGTCAAAGAGGGATTTGATTGATTATTGGAGTTTGGTTGCTAACTGTTCAGCATAATTTCGAGGTAAGTGGTTTACTGTCAGTATTGCCCTAAGATCTTGAAAAGCCTGCTAGCCAGAAGGAAAATTCTTATGTCACTATATGTATGTAACTGTGATAAAATTTGATGTTGATTCATGGCCATGATTGCATGCTTATGTCTATCTGAGATTTTAATGACTGTTAGTGCCAGGATTCATGATTGCATGCTTATGTCCATATGAGATTTTAGTGACTGTTAGTGTTACCATTGGGCTATGCACATCGCATGTTGTGAGCCTTTGGGCCCACACCTTATGCTTATGTACGGTGTCCTTTTTGGGATCACCACTTGTATTTATGCCTGTGACCATTGTGTCACTACTTATGAAAGCGTGCCTTTGGGTTCGGCCCTTATGCCTATGCCTATGATGCCCTTGTGCATTTTGGTCCAATAGAAAGACTAACAGATCACTGTGTGGGCCCAGTAGTAGGCCACTTACTGAGTAAACTTTTATACTCACCCTTTTCTTTTCCTATTTTTCAGGTAAGGGTAATGATAGACCGGCGCATGACAAGAGAGATCTGTGACCTGACCATTAGGACGACTTACTGCTTCCGCACTTAGTATCATGTTTTGAAGTCTGGTTTAGGAGTTAGGCGTTTTAAACTCTCATGCAAAATTTATTAATTTTATTATTTGACTATTTAATTGTTTTCCATTTTAAAGTTGGGTTTAGGGGTACCTCGAATGGTAAACTTTTATTTTATTTTATTTTTGTTTTGGTTTATTTATTATTATTTATCTATGTTTTCTTACCTTTGCTCATTTGAGCATTATTAAATAAAATTTCGGCTCTTTTATTTATTTGTTTAGGAAAAAGAAAATGTACGCTAAGCCTATGCAGACATGAAGTAGGGTCTTAGAAATATATAGGAAAGTAGGGTCGTTATATTTGGTATCAGAGCCTAAGTTTTATTCAAAATCAAATTTAAATGTGGATAAAATCTCAAATTAAAATTTGGTCATATTCCAAATTTTATTCAAAATCAAATTGTTGAATTTTGAGATTAAATTGTAGATAAAATCTCAAATTAAAATTTGGGCATCTTCCAAATTTTATATCAAATTCATCCAAATTTATGTTCTTATCCCTATTTCTAAATCAAATTGGAGCAAAGATCTAAAATTCATCCCAAATTAAATTTTGATCATATTCCAAAATTTATTCCAAATTCAAATGATCTAACTTGAGTTTTTATCTTCAATCAAAAAAAATCTCAATTAATCTCTTATTAAAATTTGGACATATTCCAAAATTTATCTCAAATTTAAATCATCCAAATTTAGCTTTCTATCCTCAAAGCCAAATTGAATTAGGGATAAAGTCTAAGTATCTTAAATTAAAATTTGGCCATATTCCAAATATCATACTAAATTCAAATTTCTAAATTTTTATCTCCAAATCAAATTAAATTGGGGATAAATCTTGAATTTTTTCTTAAATTAAAATTTTGACAATATTCCAAATTTCATCTTTAAAATGTAAATTCTTAAGTTTTTATCTCCAAGTCAAATTAAATTAGAAATAGAACTTGAAAATTTTCTTAAGTTACAAATTTGGTGATACTCCAAATTTCATTTTAAATTCAATTTTTTTATGAGTTTATGAGTTTATCTCCAAATCAAATTAAATTAGGGATAAAGATTGAAATTCTTCTTAAATTAACCTTTTGTCATATTCCAAATTTCTAATTTTAAAATTTTAAGTTTTTGTCTTTAACTCAAAATAAATTGGGGATGAAAACTTGAAGTTTTTCTTAAAGTTTGACCAGGTCCCAAACTTTATCACAAATTTTAATCAAACTTATGTACTAAATTTATAGTTCGATTATTTGAACATATCGAGGTCAAAAATAAATTACTTGTATCTCGATTCCAACTTTATCTTTTCGAGATTCATCCACCCACATATGTGTATAATCGAAAAGGGGATTTGTTGAAGGAGAAATTTTGGACCAACTACCAATTGCCACGTCATTTACTAGATTAATGATGAAATTCCAAAATATTAAATTTAGGACCAATTAGGAGTTGACATGTGCCCAAAGTTGAAGTTGAAGACAAATTTAGATGATGTCACGTGGTTTCATCATGATCGTTGAATTGGATAAAATTAACTTAGTCCAATTTAATATTACTATTATTTAGGTTAAAGTCTCCAAACCCAAAGATTGGTTGAATTTGACCCAGATGTCAAATCAAACTCAAATCCAACTAATTGGGCCCAAGAGTGATACTTATGGATCAACCAAACCCAAATCCAACTAATTGGAACCAAGAGCCTGGCCCATGGGTCAACCAAGCCCAAGCTCATGAAGCCCACCTGAGAACCTATAAAAAGGGAAGCTTTCCTCATTTGCATGGACTCCTGAAGCTCCACCTTGCTTTTTTTTCTTCAAGTCAAGAAATCGAACACATCAAATCAACTGAAATACGTTTCTTAGGAAACCTCATGCGAACAACCGTGTTTGATTGTGCATGGTAATGCTATCATAATTTTATGAACAAAAACTTGTATTTGCGTTTAATTTATGAAATTAAGTATGAAAAATCTTATTATGTAATAGATTAATAATTTAAAGAATAAACAATATTCAATATATCAATAAAAAGTTATTTATGAATCAATAATAATTTTAATTATAAATATTTGAAGATTGAGTAATTTATAATTAAAATTAACCAACTAATGCATTTAATGAATGTCATCCTAATTATAATCTAATAGTTTTATTATTAGTTAAGTTCAACATTATTAATTTTAATTTTACTTAAATAATATAAGAAAATATATTTTAATGGACAATGTGTTATATAAAAGTGAAGAAAATGAGATAAAAATATGATATATTAATAAAAAATACTAAAAAGTAATAATTAAATAATATAAGAAAATATATTTTAATGGACAATGTATTTTATTAAAAGTGAAGAAAATGAGATAAAAATATGATATATTAATAAAAAATACTAAAAAGTATTTTGTAAATATGATATGTTAATAATGAATGGAGTAATAAAAATTAATCACAATAAATAATTACTTGATTATTAAAAAAATAATAATTAATAAAGTATTATTATTGAAAAATGAAGTTTAATACTAATAAATTTAACTAATCATAGTTTACAAGTTAAATATATTTAAGATATTGTTGGCTAGTAAATTAATAATAAAAAAAATCCATTCATTTAATAAATTTTTATTATAAAAATAAGTTAAATAAATATTTTAATAGATCATTATTGATTTATTAAAATAAATATTTATTTATTTTTGTTCAATTAATATTAATTAATTAATTAATTAACTATGTTCAAAGTGAAATTATATATAAAATAAAAAAATGGGAAAAGAGAAAACTCACCGTTTTGGAATGGAATAGAAAATCCTTATTTGTAGGAAATGAGAATATTTAGGAATAGCTTATTCTTCGGCAAAGAGTTGAAAATTGTGAAACAAACATGAGAACTAGATATATGTGTCAATTCCCATGCAGAAAATCCTCCAACCAAACAACCCCAAAGGTCTTAGACAGTTTTGCCCACTTATATTATGTGGGAAAACACAAAGGTCATAGTGTTAAAAGAGATCATTAAGCTGGTTTTTGTATATTTAAAATTGTTAATAACTGATTAACTTTTTAGTTAAACTAGCTATAAAAACACATGTGATGCACATGACTAAAAACTTTTAGAACATTAATTTTGTTTATGAAATGTCAAGAACAAATGAAAGTAGATTTTATTAAGTATAAATAATAAATATCTAACATGAGAATTAAAATAAAATAATTATGGCCAAAACTATATTATCTTATTTTAGGTTAATTCACAACAATATAAAATGAGTTGGGTGTTTTTTTTTTAAATCTATTTGGAACACACGAAACATAAATTTTGATGATTGCTGGTTTTGCTAGTATACTTGCGTGATTCAACCGGATTTATTTTCTTCCTACAAAAACATCGCAACTCTTATTATTAGAGTAAAATTGAGAATAAATTAAGATAAAAAGTTAGCGATGTGTATGATATATACTACTACATTTATTTTAGATCTTTTGAATCTATCGATTTAATTATGTTATTTTCTATTGTTGTCATGTGTAGTTCTCCTAATATGATGAATTAAAAGAAATGTTAAATTCAAACACATGAAAACCAAATAAGCATTTTGCCTCAAACATATAATTAAGATATTTAAGATTTTAATAAATTAGAAATCTAATAAAAGATCTAACTAAAAATAATAAATAACAATAATATAAAAGTTCATGAACTAACAAAAACTACATGCTCCAACATTAACACTATAATTTAAAAATGAGACAAATTTATGAATCTTTCATATGGTTGAAAGAAAGATATTCAGTATAATTTTGCGCTACCAAAAGAAAAAAAAATTAAAATAGACTAAATAATTTGCTAATTAGGAGAAGATCCATTTGACAACACTAAAAAAAAGTTTATTGTAATTTCTCACAAATAACGAAACGTACAGTAATGAATGAAATTGTGACATCCTTTACATTTCATGTCTTGTGACATCCTTTATGTTTATGTCTTTCACAGTGTTGTTGTGAGACCAATTCACAATTGTTATATTTATGAATACAAAATAATCATCATTGTTAACACTTCTTGTTGAATCTTATTCTTTATTTTCACATCTTTATTTATCCTCTTTTATCCATTCAAACTCATTTTTATTTATCTCAAAAGACCCAATTCTTGTTTATTTTTGTTTCTTTTTTTAAAATCTAAATTCTACTTCGTATATTAAATAATTGGCCAATTTGGAGAAGACCCATTTAGCAAATTGAAAAAAAAACTTATTGTAATTTTTCTCACTCCTTTCCTTAAAATTCATATAAAAAGACAAAAAAAATTGTAGAAATTGGTGATAACCTTGCTTGTAGAAGAGATTTTTTTTAGTACAAATGGGAGTGGGTGGATTTAAATCATGAAAATGAATGTTGCGGAAGAGATGTTTAATTTGCTGAAAATGTGTATTTTTACAAAGACGTAGTTTTTTTCCAAAAGTTTCAAAATAGAGGGATGAAAAAAATTAGTAATCATTAAAAAAAATAACATAAAAAATGAATGTAAAATTAAATGAAAAAAATCAATAAATTTATGCATAATACTTACCTAAAATTTGAAATTGCATCTCCTGCCCCTTTGCATTAATTAATTTTGTACGGACCAGATCAATGACGATGACAGTGGATGAGAGGAGATCGATGTATCCAGTTGTGCCTGGTACACAGAACCAAGAACCAAAAAATGAGGAGAAGAAAAAAAATATTTGGGGGAAAGAAATAAGAAAAAAAAACTTAGGAAAGATTTAAGAAACTATCTAACGAAATACATATATTTTAGAGATACACAACATATATATTTAGTAATATCTAACCAAATACATATATTTTAGAGATACACAGCATGTATATTTAGTAAAATATATTTATTCTAACTATTTATATATATAAACATCGAATCATACCTCAATGACCAAGTAAATCTCAAAGCAAATCTACCATAACAAATTTCTATTACTTCTCTTATCCCTTTCTACGATTCTCGATATTAATTGAGCAAAGTAGTTTATTTTTTCAGTCTTTTTTACTAAACATCCTCCCTTGTTTTCTTTATTTTCAAAAAAAAAAAAAAAAAAAAAAGAAAAAGAAAGAAAGAAAGAAAGAAGAAGAAGAAGCCCACCTTGATCAAAAGACTTCGCTGTGAGAGCCTTAGGTGTTGGTGACAATAGAAACTCGCTGAAAAAAGTAATCAATGCAGCTGAGATACGAAGGAGGATTGAGACCATCTTGAAATGAGAACGAAAACTTGATTCTAAAATTTTTCGATAACATTTTGAAAATGAAGAGATGAGACCAGATAAAAGTAGAAAAAGTTTTTATTTATTATTGAACATTTTGTAGTTATAATATGAAGGAATGTGTCCAAAGTGATGCAATTTTATAAAAGTTTATGTCTGTATGAAGTGATGCCAAGAGAACTCAAAAGGTGAGATATTGTACGTAAATGGAAAATATTTAATGATAGTAAAATAAGAATTATTAGGAGATATAAAGGAAGATTAAAATTCTCTCCTTATTGCCCCTTTTAATTAGTATAGATTATATGTTAATCAGTTGTGCATTTTGTTTATTTATTTTACATAGTGTACCTTCTATATAAGGGCATTGTGCTGATCACTTTCATCAATAAAATTCTATATCATTTGTGATCATTCTCTGTTACATTTTGAATCATATTATGGGATAAGAGTTCAGAGGTCTAACGACATAAAGTCTGGAATTTTTTTTTTCTTCACGAAACATAGATTCTCCATCTAGGGTTTAAAGCTAGCAACAACAATTTCTTCTTTAGTTCCTCTTAACGTAATGAACCCTGGAAGCAAAATCAATACTATGAAGTTAGATGAAGGAAATTTCCTTTTGGGGAAACTACAAATCATACTACCTTGTGAGGATATGGTCCCGAGAAATTCATTAATCAAGAAAGTATAACGCCATCGAAATTCATCATTAGTGAATCAGAATCTTCTTCAACAAGAATTGTAAATCCAAAATATGATTATTGGGTTGAGCAAGATAGCTTAATCATTTTTTGGCTTCCTGGAGCAATGTTGAAGAATTTTCTTGCCAAAATGCTTGACTGCGATTCATCAAAAGAGGTATGGAACGTATTTAATGCAAGATTTTCCTCTCGTAATATGACTCGAGTTCTTGATTTGAAAGGAAAACTAGAAGTGATGAAAAAGGGCAATATGAAAGTAGAAGAATATTATAAAAAAATTAAGAATTTGGTTGATTCCTTGAAAGCTGTTGGAAGGAAAGTATCTCATGAAGATCATATAATGCATATTTTGGTTAGATTGGAACCAGAATATGACTCAAAGTATCGATAATCACTGATAAAGATGAATACCCATCCTTATAAAGACTTTATTCTCAACTTATTGCCCAAGAAAATTGAATCGAAAGACATAGTTCTGTAAATCTTGATGGCTCCATACCCTCTGTGAATCTGACCACTTAGAGTGAATCGAAGCAATCTCCTAATTATTTTTCTTCGTTGAACAATAATAATGCAAATGAAAGAGGAGAAAATCAAGGGAACAAGCAAAACAAGAAGTTCTGGAATAATAATGGGAAGCTTCAATGTCAAGTCTATGGTAAATTTGGGCATACGACCTTGAAATGTTATCTTCTACTTAAGAAATGATTTCAAGGACTAAATTTCAATCAACATGGGCAAGGATTTTCTTCTCATCCTCAATGACAGGATATGAATCCATCTTCCATAAACACAATATCTATACAAAATGACTTCAAGAGAAAATCAGTGATTTTCATATTCAGGGGCCACGAACCATGTCGCAAATGATGTATCCAACTTGACCTGTGGATCTATATATCTTTGAGACAACAAGGTGTTGGTAGGCAATTGTGCAGGTTTGAATGTCTCTCATATATATGTTCTTCATTTCTTCAATCTTCTAGTTATCCAATAGCTATTTTTAGCTTAAAAATATTCTCTATATACCTAAAATAACCAAAAATATTATAATTGCAAGTCCATTTGCTAAAATTAATTATGTTTTCTTTGAATTTCATTGGAATGTTTGCTTTGTGAAAGATATCTCAATGACCAAATTCTATCTCTAAGGAAATCTTGTTGATGGACTCTATTATTTTGAAATGGAAAAAGCAAAGTCCCAGGAGTCTTCATCCAAACCAAGCTCATCCTCAAAGGGTCACTCACAAGTATTTCATACATTAAATACTCAATGTATTACAAGCCCGTCGTCTATATTTTCTATAGATGATATTGCATAATAGGTTATGACATCCAAATTTCAATATTGTTAAACAAGTTCTTACTTCTTGTAATATTTCATATTCAAATAAAAGAAAGTTTTCTGTTTGTCATGCATATACTCTTGCCAAAAGCTATAATCTTCCTTTTTCAAGATCTCAAACCATATATTCAGCTTCTTTAGAATTTGTTGTAACTGATATTTGGGGACCATCTTATTAAGTCTCTAGAAATGACTTTAAATATTACATAAGCTTTGTTGATGCTTTTCCAAAATATACTTGGATTTATTTCCTTAGAACAAAAAATGAAGCATTAGTGTCTTTCTATCTTTTAAACAAATAGTAGAAAAACTTTTAGGACATCCCATACTACGTCTTCAAACCGATGGAGTGGTGAATTTCATTCATTTACTCCCAATCTGAAATTCAATATTATTGAACATAGGATGTCTTGTCCACATACTTCTCAACAAAACGGCCTGGTCGAAAGAAAACTTAAACACATAGTTAAAATGAGTTTAGCCCTATTATCTCATTCTTCTTTACATCTTGAATTTTGGGATGATGCTTTTTCTACTGCGGTTTATTTGATAAATAGATTTTCTATTTTAGTCTATCAAAATATGTTTTCCTTTGAAAAGTTTTTTGGAATCAAACCAAACTATTCATTCTTAAAAACCTTTGGTTGTCTATGTCATCCTTTATTGAGAACCTATAATGAACACAAACTTGACCCAAGATCAACCCTTTATATTTTTTTTGGGGTATAGTTCCATTCATCAATGATACAAATGTCTCTCTGTCTGGTCAATTATATGTGTCTAGACATGTCCTTTTCGATGAGACAAAATTTCCTTCAATATCCTTTTTCCCATCTGAACAACGATCTTCAAATGTTCCATACGAAGGAATCGAATTCCTGTGGAAGTGTGTGAATATCTTGCATTTAGATATTCATTTTTATGGAAACAAAAACAGTAAAATAAAACATGCATTTGTAGGATAAACATTCAAACAAGACATAGGCATGCTAGGAAAGAGGAAGAAAAGGAGAAATGAAAAATCACCTTTGTAGATTCCTCCTGCTTTCCCCTTCCACCGTTATGAACGATCTCGAACTTCTTCAAGAAGAAGGAAACCACCAACAAAGCTACCTTGCTATTCTTTAGGATTATAAAGAACTTGGAAGAGTGGTTTCCAAGAACTTTTGAGAGGAAAGAGAAGAGAACTTCTAGAGATAAGTTAGAGAGAAGGTGGAGATTTGGAGGCTAGGAATTTTATGTAATAAAATCTCTTACCCTAAATAGGCTATAAAGATATATTTATATGGAGAAGGGTTAACTAATTCTCCAAGTATTTCCCTTTATACCCCTAGTACTAATTAATTAAATAACCCTTATTTAATTAATTGGCATATTAATTAAGTGATCATATATTAAATCCTATTTAATATATACATTTAATTAATTATTATAAATATCATATATTTATACTTGTTGGGGTTGATGTCCTAAATCTCTTGGGTCCTGTAGTTTGTAATTGTAATGTACAAATATTTTATTTATTTAATAAAATATGATATATTTTATTCGATAGCATTAACCCATAAAACCAATAAACTAACATCGAAGGTTATCATCTGTAGCTTAAACATGTATGTAGAGACATACAAGTAGATCATGTTTAAGTGATAACCTAAATGATCTATAGTAGATGGATAAGACTGGATACCTCATCCTAGTGATACTACAAATACAATCTGCTTTGTAGATGTTACAATTGTTGTAAAGTACTACAAATGATCTCATCCTAATCATTCGTGTGGAGACATGTGAGCGGGGGTATTCTATACAAAGGAGTTTGTATGAAACTGGACCACGAAATGACTAGTCTCATTATATAACATCATTAATAATAGAGACTTACATTTCACCAGGATGGCCATAGGTGACGTGACCTGAATCCTGAGTGAGTTGTAAACTCCTACCTGTAAAGGCGGTCCTTTGATTTGTATGGGTGAGAGTGGTCAGATCGCCAACTCACTAAGCCTACCATTTTGGGGATTCATCTGATTGGGGAGCTGGGAACACAGCTACGCAAGATGGAATTCACTTTTTCCCTAATGTCAGGGTAAGTAGATAAATTGCTCCCTTAAGGACTGATTTTGGGGCTTGAACAATGTGGCACCACATCCTTTCTTGGCCCGAGAGGGGTGACTTATTGTTCATTAGAGGGATCAATGGTACTTAAGAAGTTAGATGTAACTACAAGGGCATAACGATAATTTTGGCTCAACTATACTTACGAGCAATTTGTGAAGGGTCATCACACTGTTGACTGGTTATATCAAATGGACATAGAAATATATTTGTAGTGCAAAGAGTGCAGTTGTCGGTCTTTAATGGAGTGACTGACAGTTAATGGATGTTGAGTAATTTAATTAAAGAAGTTTAATTAATTATTCGAGCACCACTGGAGCTTCAATCTACATGTCCATAAAGTCCCCTCGGTAGCTCAACTGGGATAATTGAGAATCAAATTAATTTTGGTTAATTTGAATTATTCAAGTTAATTGAGGGAATTAATTATATATGATATGATTAATTTAAATTAATTATATATGATATAATTATATAATGTATTTGATACATTATAATATAAAGTTTATTTGAGAGAAATTAAATATTTGAATATGATTCAAATATTAATTATGTGAATTGAATTCATATAATTAAATTTAGTATAAATGTGATTCATATTAAATACCATGCATTGATGAGAGAATTAAAAACTATAGGTTATATTGTATTTAATACAATATAAAAAATATAGGTTATGCGTTATATATGATGTAACATACACACACACACATATATATATAAATAAATTAGTTATTATATATATAATAATTTTAATTGAAATTTAAATTATATATTTTTTTATTTAATTTCATTTTAAAATTAAAGGGAGGGAAATAACTTTCTTTCCCTTAATTCTCTCCCAGTCTAATGTGGGAAGTGGGGCAGTTTTTGACGTGATCTTCTTCAACTCAGAAAATTTGGTTACAAAGGCTTTAGCAATGTAGCCTGAAGAAAGATCTCCCTGCAAGAGAAATTTTTTCCTCTACAAAAATCTCTCTCTTCCAAAAATTAACATAGAACCCACAAAACTCCCGTGGATTCTCAACCAAAGAAGAATACTTTGGTAATTTTGTGGTGGTGCCCAACAAATTGTTTTGTATTGCAACAATTTTTGGGTGTTTATGATCGTGACTGTTCGTGACCAATCGACGAGGATTATCGTGAAGATCTTGGTTCTTCAAGAGTAAGTGTATGTTTTCTAACCCTACATTCTCTTTTAGCAGCATGTTGTAAATTTTTTATGATATGCATAATTTTCCTTATTATGTAAATTTTGATTTATGTGAAAATAAAATTTTGGAACGATTCCGCTTCCGCTACGGACCTCAGGGTTCCTTCAATTGGTATCAGAGCCAGGTTTTGGTCCTAAACTTTATTGTTCCAGAATTGATATTACATAATTGGTGGATTGCATTCTATAACTTGTTCATATGATGAATGGTTAATGAATGGATTACAATTTTTTGGATAATTTCGGGATTGGATTTTAGTTTTACAGCTTTAATTTCACAAAATTGGTTTATAAGGAGCCCTTTGTTTTTTAGTCTTGAGTCACTCGTGTTGTTCCCGGTGATTTTCTGGAGGAGACAAGGCCAATCGGAGCAAAATTGAAACATTTCGTGTCTATACAGTAGGCGACTGTACAACAACATTGCAACATTGTGCCCTAGCGTTGTAACGCTGCAATAAGGCGGACGGATCATCTTTTCCATAGCATTGCGACGCTAGGTCACAGAGTTGCAACGCTTCGAGACGGAAAGAATGAACTAGTTCGTGCTCAATTCAGTTCGTGGCTCAGCTGGTTCGTGTCCGGTTCGTTTGGTTCGAGCGGTTCAAAGGGGATTCGGGTGCTGGACGGTCTGGTTCGTGGGGATCAAGGTCCGGTTCGCTTGTTTTGAACCAGTTAAGCTATTAATTTGTAATAGTTAGCTATTTTTAATTAATTAAATTAATATACATGTTATATTAATTTAATTAATTGTTTAGAAGTCCAATCTCAGTCCAATAATTGTTTTCAATTATGCATTTGATGTATGATTTATTTTTATTAATATATGTCATAATGTATGTCACAGGCTATGCATAATTCATGCATCATTTATATTATAAATGTTATAATATATAGTTGAATGATTTAATTTTATAGTATGCTCATGCATCCTATAATATAAATGTTATAGTATATGTTTGCATGCATTAATAACATAGCCATGCATCAATTATATTATAATCCTTATAATATATAGTTTGAATGTATGGATGAATGTATGTTATTAATTATTTCATTACTTTATTATATAAGTGTTATGTATGTTTAGTAATGAAATGGAATTGCATGAAGTATGACACTACTTTAGGTAATTTTATAAATGTCATAATTTTACTAAATATGTCAATGAATACAATAGTATGGTTTTAATTCGTTTCATTTATTTTATAATTGTTATAATTAAATGAAATTAGAAATTAAAATCAATAATTCAGAATTGCATGCAAACCTTAGATTAAATAATTTTTTTTTAAAAATAGTTTTAAAATATGATTCACATAGACTTATCATTTTTCTAATGAGATTAGAAATTTAAGTTTAATCTTTTAATCGGTTTAATAAGATTAAATTCTTCTTATTAAAAGATTAACAATATAAAAAATGTATCTATAAGGGACCTTTTGTCTAAAGTAAGTTTTGTCTAGGTTGGGGTATTTAAGTTGACAGAAACGTAACATCCCTACCTGTGAATTTACTTGGAAAAGTGAATTGGATAGATTTATTACATGCATACAAGTTTGATTAAAGTTTATTAAAGAGTTCAATAGATATTAATCAAAATTGTTTAACTATCCAATGACAAATGTTGTTTTTGGGCAAACTAAACAATCACTTAGTTAAATTAGTAGTCGGATTTTCCTAAGTTAATTAACCCTAGGTAAAACACTCAGTGGGAGGAAAATGGGGTATATGATACTTCATTTTATCCTCTTCACGTATCTCTTTAAAGTCAACACCATGAGGTCTATACAATGGTGACTGATAATTACAGTAACAAGGTATTTTTCTGTCTATTGGTTGAGAATGTTTCATTCCAGTGAAAGGATACTTGATCACCCTACGATGACTTTTGTCCTGTCTCACTGAAACATCATTGCAAGATAGATGTCACTTAGGGTACATTAGACTATTTCTCTAAAACTAATTGGTTGTCTTGTTGGTTTATTGCAAATAAACTAATAATAAATAATTTGTATGGTTTCAACAATTTTTATCAATATGACTTTCGCGACCTTAAATCTACTCACTGCTGAAAAATTAACCGGCGAAAACTACACTTCATGGAAAAACACGATCAACACAATTCTTATAATCGATGATCTTCGTTTTGTACTGGTGGAAGACTGTCTTCCCATTGCTGCTCGAAATGTCCAAGAAGCATACGAGCGTTGGGCATGAGCAAATGAAAAGGCCCGAGCGTATATCTTGACGAGCCTTTCCAAAGTCTTGGCCAAGAAGCATGAGCCCATACTCACAGCCCGTGAGATCATGGAGTCCCTGAAGGGAATGTTTAGACAACCATTCGCACAGCTTAGGCATGACTCTCTCAAACACATCTTTAATGCCCGTATGCAAGAAGGGGCATTTGTTCGAGAACATGTTCTCCACATGATGGTCCACTTCAACGTGGTGAACATGAATGGGTACGTCATCGATAAAGCCAGCCAGGTTAGCTTCATTTTAGAATCTTTACCTAAAAGTTTCCTACACTTCCGTAGCAATGCTGTTTTGAACAGGATTGACTATAACCTAACCACCCTCCTCAACGAGCTACAGACCTTCTAGTCTTTGATGAAAAGCAAGGGATAGAAGGGTGAAGCAAATGTTGCTTCATCCTCTAAGAAGTTCCACAGAGGTTCGACCTCTGAGACAAATTCTGTACCTTCTTCCTTTAGGACCAAAAAGTGGAAGAAGAAGAAGAAAGGTGGAAAGGGGAAAGCTAACCTACCAGCAACTTCTTAAAAGAAAGCCAGGGTTGTAACGGGAATCTGTTTCTATTGCAACCGAAAGGGACATTGGAAGAGGAATCATCCCAAGTACTTGGTAGAAAAGAAGAAGACCAAGCAAGGTAAATATGATTTGCTTGTTTTGAAAACATGTTTAGTAGAGAATGATGATTCTGCTTGGATTATAGATTCTGACGCCACTAACCACGTTTGTTCTTCATTTCAGGGAATTAGTTCCTAGCGGTAACTTGATGTTGGTGAAATGACGATGCGGGTTGGAACTAGGCACGTCGTCTCGACTGTGGCAGTGGGAGGTCTCTAATTGACTTTACAGAATAAAATATTTTACAAGAAAATGTCTATGTAGTTCCTGGTTCAAAAAGGAATCTAATTTCTGTAAAGTGTTTGCTTGAACAGTCTTATTGTATCAACTTCAATGTAAATAAATTGTTTATTTCCAAAAATGATGTTGATATTACTTCTGTGAAACTAGAAAACAACCTTTATGTGCTACGATTGTTAGCAACTAAGGTACTCCATAACACTAAAATGTTTAAAACTGCGGTAACTCAACATAAAAGATTTAAAATTTTTCCTAAAGAAAATGCCCAACTTTGGCACCTAATATTAGGACACATTAATCTCAATAGGATTGAGAGATAAGTGAAGAATGGACTTCTAAGCGAGTTAGAAGAAAATTCTTTACCAGTGTGTGAGTCTTGCCTTGAAGGCAAAATGACTAAAAGATCTTTTACTGGAAAAGGTCACAGGGCTAAAGAACCTCTAGAGTTAGTGCATTCCGACCTCTGTGGTTCGATGAATGTAAAAGCTAAGGGAGGTTACAAATATTTTATCACCTTAACTGATGATTATTCAAGATATGGGTACATTTATTTAATGCAACATAAGTCTAAATCTTTTGAAAATTTTAAAGAATTCAAGGCTGAAGTTTAAAATACATTAAATAGAACAATAAAGACATTTCGATCTGATCGAGGTGGAGACTTTATGAATCTGACATTCCAAAACTATTTGATAAAACATGGAATTTTTTTCCAACTCCTAGCACCTGGTACACCTCAGCAAAATGGTGTATCAGAAAGGAGAAATTGAACCCTGTTTGATATGGTTCAGTCTATGATGAGTTACACTTCCTTACCTGACTCGTTTTGGGGTTATGCAGTAGAGACTGCAGCGTATATTTTGAACCGCATTCCTTCTAAGAGTGTAACCATAATATCTTTGGAGTTATGGAATGGTCGTAAAGCTAATTTACGTCATTTCAGAATCTGGTGTTGTCCAGCACATGTTTGAGGCTAATCCTAAGAAATTAAATCTCGCTCAAAATTGTGCCTAATTATAGGCAAACCTAAAGAAACAAGAGGTGGTTACTTTTTCGACCCTAAAGAAAATAAAGTGTTTGTATCGACAAATGTTACTTTTCTTGAGGAAGACCACATAAAGGAACACAAGCCCCACAATAAAATTGTGTGAATGAACTTTCCAAAGAAACTACTGAACCTTCAATAAGAGTTGTTAAAAATCCCAACACTTGAACAAGAGTTGCTGAAGTTGGATCATTTAGTAGGTCAAATCCACCTCAAGTGTTGAGGGAACCTCGACGTAGTGGGAGGGTTGCGAACCCACTTGTCCATTACATGGGTTTAACTGAAATCATTACTATGGTAGCTAACGGATATGTTGAGGATCCATTGTCTTACAAGAAGGCAATGGAGGATGTTGACAAAGATGAATGGATCAAAGCTATGGATCTCGAAATGAAGTCAATGTACTTCAATTCAGTATGGGATCTTGTAGACCAACTTGACGGGGTAAAACCTATAGGTTGCAAATGGATCATCAAGAGAAAATGGGGTGTTGATGGGAAGGTGCAAACCTTCAAGGCTAGACTAGTGGCAAAGGGTTATACCAAAGTTGAAGAAGTCTCATTTTATTTGTATAGGTGAGAGTGACCAGATCGCCGACTCATTAAGCTTACCATTTTGGGGATTCGTCTGATTGGGGAGCTGGGAACACAGCTACACAAGATGAATTCACTCCTTCCTCGAAGCAAGGATAAGTAGATAAATTGCTCTCTTATGAGTTGATTCTGGGTCTTGAACAATATGGCGCCACACCCTCATCAAACCCGAGAGGGGTTTAGTAATAGTAGGACTATGATTTATTGTTCATCAGAGGAATTAGTGGTACTTAAGAAGTTAGATGTAACTACAGGGACAAAACGGTAATTTGGCCTAGCTATACTTACGAGCAATTTTGAAAGGTCATCGTACTGTTGATTGGTTATATTCAATAGACACAGAAATATATCTGTAGTGCGAAGAGTGCAACTATCGATCTTTAGTGGAGTGCCCGACAGTTAACGAATGGTGAATAATGTAATTAAAGAGTTTAATTAATTATTCATGTACCATTAGAACTTCAAGCTATAGGTTCATAAGGTCCCCTTGGTAGCTCAAAAGAATTTAGTTGAGAATAAGTTTTGGGTTAATTTGAATTGTTCAAATTAATAGATGGATTTAATTATATATGATATAATTAAATTGTTTCAATTATATATTATATAATTGTCATAATGTATTTGATACATTATAGTTTAATGGGAGGAAATAAATATTTGAATGAGATTAAAATGTATTTTCTATGAACTGGATTCATAATTGTTAAATTTAATATAAATATGATTTATATTAAATGCCATCAAATAGAGAAAAGAAACTATAGTTTATATTGTATGTGATGTAATATTAAAACTATAAGTTCTATGTTATATTTGATATAACATATAATTTAATATAAATATAATATGATAACTAAGTTATCATATTTATTTATATTTTATTATTATTATTTGAATAATATTCATCATCTTTTCCCTCCAAGCACTTTAGTGGGTGGTTATAGTTTTTATGGCAAAAAGAAGAATAAAAGAAAAACAATTTTTCTTCTTCTTCTCTACGATTTGTTATTGCAGATTGAACGATTAAGAAAACTTACAGAATTGTTTTGTGTTCTTGTGTTCTAGAAAGCTTTCTTAATCTTCTTCTTCCTCCACCAAAACTTTCCCTCAAACCAAAATATTCAGAGCCCACCACTCCTGAGTTTTCACTCCAAGAATACCAAGGACTATTTTGTCGTTGTGTCCGAGTTTTAGTTCGAGAAAATATTGAAGAAGGTCTTCAAGAAGTTGCTGGTTCGTGACTGTTCGAGGGAGGTTTCATGAAGAAAAAGGTTTTCAAAGGTTATCTTAAACCCTTTTTCTTGTAAAATCATGTTGTAATTTATTTTGAATGCATATCTATTGTATGTTTACTGTAAACTTTGTTTTCAATAATTAATAGAATTTGGATGATCCACTTCCACTCAAGGTTCTCCTCACATGAGTTCCTTCAGTTGTAACTCCTTCACCCTCTTTTCTCTCCACTACACGTTGTGGGAGTTTATTTTTTATTTTTTAAAAAAATCATCTTCTTCCTGAAGAGTTGTCAGAGACACACAAAAAAGATTGATAGAGCTTTGTGATTTTCTCTTTGTAATCCTAATTCCTCTCCAAAAATTTCCTTCCTTCCCAATCCAAAATCACCAATGGCTACACCTCCTAGATTCTCAATAGAGAATACTGAGGTTTCCAAGTGGTAGTATCCAATTGGCCCATTATTGGTTTTCGTTCGTGATTTACACATAGGAGAATGATTCGTGAAGAAAGTCTTCAAAGGTAGGAGTTTTCTAAACCCCATTTATTTTATTCGTAAATTAGCATGTTGTATTTGTATTTGTGAATGCATAATTTTTCTTTTCATCTGTAAAATTAAAATTCTATAAAAAATGGAATTTGGGTAGATCTGCTTCCACTCAAGGATCCCCTCACAAGGGTTCCTTCAATTGGGACTTGAGGACAATCCTCAGTCAAGATGATGTTGAGGTCGTTAACCATGAAAAACGTTTTAATTGAATATTTCCACATCGAATAATTAAAATCGTTCAAACAAGTAGAGGAAACTAATGAAAAAAAATACAATTTGACATTTTTTTCTTAAAAGAAACAAATTGATCTATATTAGATTTTAGCATAACACTAAAACATCCAATCAATTTAAGCAAAAACTAAATGAACCCCATATAACATCTAATTTTACAATGATGCTTCAATGATTTAGCACAAAAGCCACCGAAGGGTAATCAGTTGTCCCTTCACTGAACTGAGACACTCTCAACCAATTATTACACTAGAATAACTCTTATTCTTATAAGAACCAGTCATCATTAATTTGGTAAAAAAATCATTAACTAACTTAACAATTTCTCGTAAGTGTAACCCCTCATTTTAGACCCTAGAGTTTCGCCCCATTGAGTCAACCGAAGGGAATTGGGACAAAACCATTTGAAGGGGGACGCCTTGATATTGACCTAATGCACAAACCATCCAAAGGGGGACGCTCCCAGGACGCCTTGAGGCCGTGCAATAAGATTTCATGGTTCAAACTAATGAAGGATGCCGTAGGACTTATTGGCACACATCCCTCTCCCACTTACTATAAATACTCTCTCCATTTAGCTTGATATTGACCCATGCAAACACCATCCGAAGGGAGATGCTCCCTAGGTACCTCAAGGCCAAGCATGAGTCTCACGATGTGAATATTAAAGGAGAAATGTGAGTGAAAAAATTGACATATCGTATACATATTTTTCCTCCCACTGAGTATTTTAATAACCTAAGGATTATTTAACTTTGGATAGTTAAACAATTTTGATTAATGTTCATTAAACACTTTAACAAACCTAAATAAAAAATTGCATGCTTGTAACAAATCTATCTAATTCACCTTTCCAGGCCCGTTCCCAAGTAGGGGTGTTTCGTTTCCGTCAACTTAAATACCCAAGCCTAGACAAAACTAGCTTTAGTCTAAAAGTCCCTTATAGATACGTTTGCTACAAATTTCGTCTTTTATTAAAACCAATTTAATCCTATTAAATTGATTAAAAAGATTAAATTAATTTCTAATCTCATTAGAAATTTGTGATCTTAGGTCTATGTGAATCACATTTTAAAACTATTTTAAAAAATGATTTTACCCAAGTTTGCATGCAATTCTGAATTATTGATTTTAATTTCTAATTTCATTTAATTATAATTTTTAAAAAATAAATGAAATAAATTAAAACCATTTATTGCATCGAATGACATACTTTATAAAAGTATAACAATTATAAGATTATCTAAAGTAATGTCATGCATCAAACAATTTTCATCTCATTACTAAACATACATAACACTTATATACTCAAGTAGTGAAATAATTAATAACATACATCCATACTATAGATTATGCATTATAAACTAACATACATACCTCCGCTCTGATACCAATTAAAGAGAATTAGTGAAGGTTCTGCAGCGGAAGCGGGGATCGTTCCCAATTGTGGTTTTCATAGAATTTTAAATTACAGAATGAGACAAAAAGATTATACATTATAAACTAAAATTACAACATGTTGATTTGAGAAATAGGGAAGAAAATGGCTTACCCTTGAAGAACAAATTTCTTTCTGTCGTTCCTCGATCCACGATCACAAACACAACGATCTCTAAAATTGAAAACCCCAAATGGGTACCACCACTTGACAACCTTATGTATTCTCTTGGGATTGAGAATTCAAGCAAGAGTTGTGGGCTTTGCTTGAATTTGAGAGAGGGAAGAGAGGAGGAGAGAAGTTTATTTCCAGAAAGCAATCTCACTGACATTTAGAGAGATTGGGAAGAAGATCAACCAACTGAATTGCTTTTCCCCTTCTCCACGTACTGGTTGAAAGAGATCAGAGGAGGGAGATGACTCCCTCCTTTAAATTAAATTAAAATTAAAATTAAAATTAATTAATTTAATATATATATATATATATATATATATAATATGTTATATCACATATAACACACCTATATTTTATATTACCCCAGCCTAGACAGAACCCACCTTAGACAAAAGGTCTCTTATAGATAGATTTAATATAATTTTAATCTTTTATGTCAATCAATTTAATTCTAGTAAACCGATTTAAAAAGATTAAACTATGTTGCTAATTCCATTAGAACCTTGAACTTAGGTCTATCTCAATCCAATTTTAAAACCCTTTTAAAACATGAGTTCACCCTAAGTTCGCATGCAACTCTTTCTTATCGATTTTAGTTCTAATTTTCTTTATAACACTTAAAATCGGAGACAACAAAAAACGAACACAACGCTAAGCAAACACATGAAAAGCATTCATAATGTTTATAAATAGC
>NC_052358.1:10284988-10303184 GCF_009727055.1 Benincasa hispida
ATATAATATGTTATATCAAATATAACACATAACTGATAGTTTTTATAATGTATCAAATACAATATAACATCAAGTTTTATTTTCTCTCATCATTACATGACATTTAATATAAATTATATTTATACTAAATTCAGTTATATGAATCTCGTCCATAGAACTTATATATAAATCACATTCAAATATTTAATTCCTCTCAAAATAAACTTTATATTATAATGTATCTAATACATTATATTAATTATATCACATATAATTAACTTAAATTAATTATATCATATATAATTAATTCCCTCAATTAGTTTGTGAAGAAACTCTTAAACATAGAGAACTAATGAGCGGAAGTAGATCGTTCCAAATCCCATTGTGAAAGAACATGAACATTTACAATCTAATAGCATAGTTATGCATGAAGTCTAAATTACAACATGCTACAAAGATTAAAACAAAAGAATCGAGTAAACATACCTTTGAAGAACTTTTCTTCTTGTATTTCCTCGATCCAACAACAACGTCCAGCAGCACGAACGCAACACAAGCAGTTCCAGCAAACAACACGAACTGGTAAATACTCGATCACAATCGAGTTAAACTCGATACTCGACCCTCGAATGCAAACTCGACACTACCACTAGGCTACCTTGGTATTCTCAGTGTGAGAATCTAGGAGGTGTGGCCTCTGTATAGATTTGGTAGAGGGAAGGAGGAACTGGACGATCGAGTAAGTGGGAGAAGGATGAAAATATGTTGTTTAGACTTGGGTACTCGATCGTTTAGTAATGAGTATCTATCGTATAGAAAACTCGATGCTTTCTCGTTTACTCTCTCAATGCTATCGTGTAGCTTTTTCTTCTCATGCGTCACCTTATGAAAAAATGAAAACGATTTTCATTTTATCCATCAGTTATTAAAAGCTTATTACAACTTCCCACTAAGTCGGTTATTAAGAGAAGAAACCGAAATTCAATTATCTTATAATTGATTTAATTATAAATAAATATAATAACTAATTTATCATATTATATTTATGACTTATAGTTTAATATCACATCATATGTAATATATAAACCATAGTTCTTTTTCTCTTTTATGGCATTTAATATAAATCATATTTATATTAATTCCTCCAATTAATGTATCTATTACATCAAATCAATTATATCACATATAATTGAATCAATTTAATTATATCGTATATAATCAAATTCCCTCTTGTTAATTTGAACACTTCAAACTAACCCAAAAATTGATTCTCAACATGAATCCATTGAGCTACCAAGGGGACTTTATGGACCTGTAGCTTGAAGCTCCAAGGGTATGTGAACAACTGACTAAACTCTTTAATCGCGATATCCACCATCCATTAACTGTCGAGCATTCCACTAAAGACCGACAGCTACACTCTTCGCACTATAGATATTTTTTGTGTCCATCGGATATAACCAATCAACCGCATGATGACCCATCACAAATAGCTCGTAAGTACAGCTGGGCCAATTTACCGTTTTTCCCCTATAGTTACATCTAACTTCTTAAGTACCACTGATTCCTCTAATGAACAATATGTCATAGTTCTACTATGAGTAGACCCTTCTCGAGCCAAGAGAAGGTGTAACGCCACATTATCCAAGCCTCGGAATCGGCCCTTAAAGGAGCAATTTATCTACTTATCCCTACTTCGGGGAAGGAGTGAATTATGTTTTGTGTAACTGAGTTCCCAGCTCCCCAATCAGACGAATCCCTAAAGTGGTAGGTTTGAGTTGACGATCTGGCCACTCGCACTCATGCAAATCAAAGGACCACCCTTATAGACAGGAGTTCCCAACTCACTCAGGATTAGGGTCATGTTACCTATGGTCATTCTAATGAAATGAAAGTTTCATTCATGAACGACGTTATATAACAAGACTAAATATTTCATGGTCCAGTCTTATACAAACTCCTTTCTATAAAGCATCCTCACTCGCATGTCTAATACACGAATGGTCAAGATCAGACCATTTGTAGCACTTTACAACACTTGTAACACCTACAAAGCAGGCCATACTCGTAGTGTCACCAGGATAAGGTTTCCCTCCTTTATCCATATACTACAGACCATTTAGGTTATCACTTAAAGCATGATCCACTTGTATGTCTCCACATACATGCTTAAGTTACAATGATAATCAGGGATCTTAGTTTATTGATTTGTGGTTAATGCAACTAAAATGTCTCATATTTCATAGACATAAGTGAATAAAATATCTCATATTATAAATCACCAAATGTTTGTTCATAAATATGTTTACAAACTACAAAACCCTACGAGATTTAGGGCATCAACCCTAAAAATTTGAACAATTCAAATTAATCCAAAATTAATTCTCAATAATCCACGTTGAGCTACAGAGGGGACCTTATGGGCCTGTAGATTGAAGCTCCAATGATATTTGGATAATTAATTAAATTCTTTAATTAAATTATCCAACATTCACTAATTACCAATCACTCCACTAAAGACCGACAACTGCACTCTTCACACTACAGATATATTTATGTGAACATTGGATATAACCAGTTAACAACGTGATGACCCTTTATAAATTACTCGTAAGTATAGCTGGGCCAAATTATCGTTTTGCCTCTATAATTACATCTAACTTCTTAAGTACCACTAATCCCTCTAATGAACAATAAGTCATAGTCTAACTATGACCAAGTCTCTCACGGGCCAAGAGAGGGTGTGGCCACTGTTGGGTTTTATGTCCTAAAACTCGTGGTTTGTAAATAATAAACTTATTCTGTTATCAATAAAGATGTTATTAAGATTTTATTCTTTAAAGTTGTTATTGAATATATGAATTGCTCATTTCGTTTTAGAAAGAAGACTAAATCCAATAAAATAAAGATGCATGACTATTATATGAATACTTGGACTTTATGTGGTGACATAAAGATGGATCAAGTTCAAGTAAATAGCCAAAACGGTCTATAGTATATGAATCAGGTTGGGTGCCTTCTTTTGGTAACATTATCAGATGTGGCCCACTCTATAGTTGATATAATTTGTTGTAAAGTGCTACAAACAAAATGATCCTGATTCGTTCATGTATTGATATGAGGAGCGGGAGCGTCTTATGCAACGATTTTACATAAGGTCGGACCAAGAAATAAGTCACTCTTACTTTATAATGTTGTTTACTATTTAAGACTGACTATTTCAAAACGATGACCTAGGTAACTTAACCTTAATCCTGAGCTAACTATGAACTTCTATTTATTCAAGATTATCCTTAGATAGGGTGCAAGATGAAATTCACTCCTACCCACTTTTAGGGATAGTAGAGAGGTGGTTCCCTTAAGTGTTGACTTCAGGTCTTGAACAAGGGGCCCCATACTCTCAATGGCTCGAGAGGAACTCAGTTTAATGATTGGATCACAAACCAATTATTTATTAGAGAATCAATGGGACTTAAGGAGCAAGATGTAATCTCGGGGGTAAAATAAATTTTGACCTAGCCGTTATTACGAACAACTTGAAGGTTTGAATTACTAATTATAGTTATTTCGAGTAGACATAATATATCTATAGTGAGAGGAGTGCAACTATTAGACTTTAGTGAAGTGACATGGTAGTTAACAAATGGTGGTTAATTAGGTTAAAGAGTTTAGCCCATTAATCTCGGATCATTGAAGCCGATCTGTAGGTCCATGAGGTCCCCCTACTAGCTCATATCGAACTATACCTTAGAATAATGTGATGAACAAATTTGAAGTGTTCAAATTCGATTTTTGGAGCAAAGCATTAAATATATATGATATATTTAATCTAATATTTAATTGTGAATTAAACATAGAGAGAGAAAAAATAGGAGATATTTAAATAAGATTTAAATATCAAGATTATGAATAGGGATTCATATTAATTGGAATTAGTATTAGATTTAATATTAGATTAAATTAATTAAACTCAAAATTTTGAATTGCTAAGTGTTGTCTTCAATTGAAGACACTTGCCCCATTAATCCCACGTTGAGTTAATGGATATTTTAGTGTCAAATTCTCATCAAACTTAAAGTTGCATGTTTTGCATGAAGTGGTCTTTAAAAGGAAGAGTTTAATGAATTTTAATCTTCTTGGCCAAGTGAAAATTTATGAGATTATTTGATAATCTCAATCCTTATTTTCTCTCAAATACTTAACTTTTCATCTCCAAATTAGTCACTCACTGGATCCCATCATCCCGTTCTAAGGTCGGAGAATAGCCGAGAAGACTCTCGTGATGGTCTGCGACTGTTCATGAGGAGATTTGAGCTAATTTAGAGAAGATTTGAAACTAAAAAGGTTGTATTTCTTCTTTCCTTTCTACTTATTTTAATTCCATACTTATTCTTTGAAATTAACCTAATTAGAGTAATTTAAATCCATTTTTTCTTCCGCTACACATGTGTTCGTTCCATCAGCCACAATGTTCAAGCCCCGGAATCAGCCTTTAAGAGAGCAATTTATCTACTTACCCCAACATCAGGGAATGTGTGAATTTCATCTTGTGTAACTATGTTCCCAGCTCCCTAATCAGAGGAATCCCCAAAATGGTAGGCATATTGAGTTAGCAATTTGGCCATTCTCACCCATACAAATCAAAGCACCGCCTTCATAGGCAGGAGTTCACAACTCACTCAGGGTTCAAGTCATGTTACCTATGGTCATCCTGGTGAAATGTAAATCTCTATTATTAACGGTGTTACATAATGAGACTAATCATTTCGTGGTACAAACCCTTTGTATAGGATACCCCCGCTCACATGTCTCCACATGAATAACTAGGATCAGATCATTTGTAGCACTTTACAACATTTATAACATCTACAAAGTGGGTCGTATTCATAGTGTTACTAGGATAAGGTACCCAATCTTATCCATCTTCTACATACCGTTTAGGTTATCATTTAAACATGATCCACCTGTATGTTTCTACATACATGTTTAAATTACATAAAATAACCTAGGATCTTAGTTTATTGAATTGAGTGTATGCTCATAAAATAACAATTATTTTATTAATAACAATTTGTCCGTACAAAGTTTACAAACTACCATAATACAATAGAGATTTTGGACACAAATCCCAACACAAAAAATTTTGTCAATAAGAACCATCTATTCACTAACGAGATGTACTCACATTCCATGTTATTCCTTCCACTAGGTGCTTACATATGGTCTCCAACTTAATCCTTGAATTACATTATTTCATAAAGTGAATAGATTAAGTTATATCTGAAACAGTTTTCAAATATATCAAGACACCTTGAACATAGGCAAATTATTGCTTCACAAGCAGAATATTGCCTCTTAGTCCAAAAGACACCATCTAGGATAAAACATGGATTTCTCTAAATCTAATATGAAACAGTGTAACTCGTAAAAAGTCAAATCTTAAATTATATACATTGAAGTATCATTATTTGTACGTTTTAATTTTCAACACTCAATAGTCATACCGTCGAATTCCCCGATTAAACCAACCAATTGTATATTAAATGTTAATGAAGTCTCATGTAAAATTGATATCCCCTCAACATTTAAGGTGTCTTAGGAAACATTTTCCTTAGACATATCAACGTCATTGTAGATTGGTACATTACCATTCCATCTTTAGCAATTGCATCGAACATTAAACAACTACTTTGTAAATGTAAGATGCACGAGACAAATTAAACAACATGTCCTAAACATCTATATATGGACTTTTTGTCACACCCGTCCCTAGATTACCCCTTTAATCCGGGAAAAGGTATGAAGACAGCAATTGTCAACCCTCTTATGATAACCACTATCCAACATACTCCTGAAAACCTATATTCTTAGCACATGGTAAACCTGTGTAGTAGTTTATAATTCTCTAGAACTTTAACACATAATTCCAGTAACAACTTTAAACATATAATTTATTGCTAATCAGAAATATCAACATAAACATACATGAAAAATTTAGAAAAAAACTTATATACAACAAAAACTCCACTTTGTTCTCCCTTCTAACATGGATATAAAACTTAAACAGATGTTATGAGCCACCTAAACTGTAATTTTCTTGAGGCTCTGAAGAGTGACTGATTGGCAAAACCGCTAGGCCTCAAGATGTTGGCTGCTACCTGGGGAGGAAAACATTTTTAAAGAGTGAGCTGCAAAGCCCAATGAGTTACTATCTTATATAAAACGTACTTCAAAATAATAAGTAACATAAACACGCCTATCAAGGAAAATATTTATAAAATCATAATCAAGGTTTTAGAAATGGAACTGAAATCATAGAATACATCATGTAAAACCTTGTAATAAAACCCATTAACATCATTCTGAAAAAACTTCACTACTCCACTACCTTAACATGTGGGAGAGCCCTTTTACTCAATCTGTAATCACCTTAGTTGAGAAAAAGCTCTTTTGCTTGATCTCATCAACATCGATAATATAGCCATACGTGCACGTAAAGCTGAATTGGGCCCTGACCACCTTACCATACCTTTGGTGTCAAGGATCTCTAACATCATTGAAATCTGGGTACCTTACCATACCTTTGGTACCAACAATGGAGTAGAGTTTATACAAGGAACAAACATTTAAGCATTTAAAAACATACACATAATATGCATATTGGAATAATCATACCTCATGGTTTCACATCAACGCATAATGCCTTATAAAACATGGAATGTACTTGAACAATTTCATCATGCGATAAAACATGGCATAGGCTACTGGAAAACACATCCTAAACTCTTAAATAGTTTCATCATTTAAAAACATAGATCATGCGATCAAAAATCATTTTAAGGCATGCGTCGGAGAAAATCGTAATATAATAGCTTCATATAAAATGTCTATGCATTGAAAATCATTCATAAACTTGCACTAGAAAACATTTATTAAAACTTGTCACTCACTGTCTTAAGCTACTTATCCAAGAGATTGTACACCTCTCCTATTTGCGTCTACCCTTAAAAGGAAAGGTCCATTGGTCAGTATACTTAGCTCATTTTTTTAACTTAACGCACAACTTATCTTTACTACATTAATAGTCGTCGCATCATAACTAAGTTCGACGCATCAAAACCATTCTTAACACATTGACCATCATTAGCCATCTTACCTTATAACTTAAATGACAATTGGGAATCCCTTCTCAAGATGCTCGGGTAAGCATTGAAGCACTACTCAGCCTATGTGACGCATATCCACTACGCGATTTATTTAGATTGCCTTCGTTGTGGATTTGCTATGTTGTATGCATTAACGCATAACCTCACTAAGTCAGCTGCTTGCTTATTCTTCGTATGTAGCTGCCTACTTATTCATCCACAACAACATCTCAAAATCAAACTTCCAGTTTCATAACTTTAATTCCAACATTCATTTAACTAAACTTCTTTAAAAGAAAATGCTCTTAAACATCTTAACTTTTGCTTACCATAGAATTTGAGCACTACTTCCTCCAGAATCGATCAGAAATCCCTCAAATTCTCCTTTAGTTGACCGAGAGTTCTTCAACTTTCAAAATCTTCAGATGGTAACAAACACTCTCTTACTTAGGCGGTTAGAAAAATTTTGGCAAAATAGTTTCCTTCTGGGTGAAGCCTATTTATACTTGGGTTTGCATGAAGAGTTTGCTTAATTAATTGCCACCTGGCAAGCTTATCCCTTTATTGGCGGCTACAAGGCTGCCACCTGGTTTACTTCCTCGTTAATTAAGCTGAACTCCTCAACTTAAGCTTGATCGCATGGCCTTGCGGCCACCTAGAACTTCATTAGAATATGAAATCCAATCCTGGAAATACAACATCCCAATTTTTTTTACTACCCAATGCTTCGATACATTTCGAAATTGAGAAATTTCTACCGGAGCAGGTGCTATACGAGAATAATTAACCGATCTGGATTTTTGACTTATTATAGATTATTCATTGGTAGAATGTTCCCTTCAATGCATGATTGTCTGTCGCATCCCTCTTAGCTTAGCCCTCAACAATGGTATACAAAGTTGGTCGCATAAACCCTACATACCACTTGCTATACTTAGCCACAATGCCATTCTTGGACCTCTGGCCGTATCATTCACCAAGTTGGTCGCATGGCACCTACCAGTTCCAACGTATGGAACCCTCTCCTCTCTCTAGGTGTTAACTTGTTCCTACTTCACCTGAGAACCCAACGTTCCATACTTAACAAATTTTCTTGCCCTTTTTCTGGTTTACCATTAATAGGCTTCCCAACTCTCTACGCGTTTGTCGTGTTACAACCTGAACACATATAATCATAACACTTAGGAAATTTTCCTTCTCTTATATTTCAGAGTATACATAACTACTTTTCCATTGACGTTAATTCACATCTTAACTCATAATTAAGAGGTCTTAAATTTGATTAACTAGTGAAATAAGTTCAAGGGTTTACACTTTTAATATACAAAAACACTTCAAATCAATTATTTGAAATTAGCTAAATAGTCAAAACTTATATATTGATTTTTACTTCATTCATAATGAGCAAATATTAATATAGAACAGATAAATATCCACATTTTATCTTCTTGTTTGTACAAGAATACCGTCATTGCTTAAAGTTATTGACTATGATACTATATAGAAAAATTTCTTGAAATTGTATAGACGCTTTGAACTCCTTTTCATAAAAGAATGTACCCATTTTTAAACATCTCACATGCAATAACGAATGCACTAAGACTCTGTTGTATAACTAGGTGGAAAATTGACTCATAGTTTATTTTCACCTAACAGCTCTAGCGTGTGTTTTCACCTAACGCCAAGAGTCTTATTTTAAAGATCTATATCTTCAAATACTACACTTTCAAGCTTTCTTTTTGTAGACCCTACATATCATATGAGGTAACCCCATCAATGAAAGTCTACAAAAAACTGATTGAGATTAACTATAATACTTCATCTCATAATTATGGCTTTAATAACGTTTGCAACTTCTTTAAATACTTGCCATCTAATATGATAGCTTTGACTTCCAATGAGGCATAGCATAGGTTGAGTCACCGCTTGACTCTCCCACTACTGAAAGATTCATAAGTTGTCATTTTGTCATCTTATATGATAATAAAGACTTCTGGTAAGCCTTGTCATAAAGGTCAAGTTATCTCATAACTCTCTCACTACCGTGAAAACTTATTTGATTGACAGTTAGAAATTGACGTTCAAATGAAACAAAAGGTTAACAACACTTGTTAACTATTACGTGGTGTTACTTGAAATAAATTTATCAACACAATCTGCACCCTTCAACTTTCCAAATAAATCAGTATTTGCCACACAAACACATCATTTTACTTTGGAAAGTCCAAAGAAATACTTAGGTATCTTTTGAACATTACTTTCAGTAAGGGTTTGTTTTGACACAAGTGTCTCAACTTACCCAAAACTTGAAATGTCATAAACAAGTCTTTTAACACTTCCATGATACAACAATGTTTCCAAACATGTTGGCAGAAATAACGTTCAAAATAATGCAATCTATATTGCATTACCTTAATGAAGTGAGACATCTGTGTAATTTAAAAACATTAGGACTCAGTTCAACAAAGAACTTAAAATATACTAAGTTGAACAAGGTCATATTTCTCCTGTAGCAAAATGTCACACAAATTATACTGAATGCTCCAAATGAGATCTCATCGCATCTTTGTCAATTAGGCTTAGTACATCAAATATCCAGTACTAATTATGATCAGATCATAATGTCACAGTACGTTTTCCTAAGTGATTTAAACTTTAGTCTAATTTCTTTTGAACATTTTGAAGAAAATAAGACATGAGTTGAATTGGAATAGGATACATTTATTCATAAATACTCATCAATCATATTAATGGATTATCTATGAAATCATACTTATGCTTTCTAATATAGGACCACTTAGGTCAAAGAAAGAAAGTCGAACATTGGCTAGATAACCTTATCTAATAAGATTTAATGACACACTTGCATGAGAAGCAAGACTTTTGACAGGTAATGATAATTTAACTCTAACTCTTAGAAAATTACCTGTAACTATCATTTCTAAAAATCAAAGTCATGTATCCTTCAAGAGTAAAATTTGTCTTTATTTCTAGATTCATTAATCCTTACACTCTCACAATTGAGTAGTAAATGTGTTAACCTTTAACACACAAAAATGTATATATTTAATGTTGAACATATTTGCAAAACAACTTTTGAATACATGTTAATTACCAAAACTATTCATACGTTATGAAATATTTTAGTAATTTTCTTTAGAGAAATTGAATGTCTCTCAAGGTGAAAAAAGCACCATATTCAGCATAAATAAACATCATTACATTTTAATGCACAAAAATGCATTTAATTAAAGCTAAAATTGTTTTAAAAAACGACTTTTGAAAAAACATGTCTTATCACTAACTATTCATACACTATGAAATATTTAGTAATAAAGCTTGAAGAAGTGGAATTTCTCTTATGGTGATAAAAGAATCATATTCAGCAAAATTAAATAACATTTAATGTCTCCCACTACTTTAACTGAGATGAACATCATGTTGCCAACTAGTAGAACTATTCCACTTATATAAGTATTTTCCATGATTTACAATCTAATTGTAATGAAGAAAAATTCTAATAGTGAATCATTATTCAGCTATCAAGGTATGAATTTGTGTTCTCCACGATGAACTTAGTAAATTAGATTTACTTATTCTCATTTTCTTCCTTTTTAGATGTTTCCAAAATACCTCAACAACTGACATCCCAAACGAATTAGGAAACTTTTTTCTCATTAGCTCTAGTCATTATAATTTTCTTAGATCCCCGATGATACTTAACTTTGTAGATCATTTAGCTTCCCATGACTCCAACATACAAAATGTTTTGTCATGTTTTTATCTAGATACATCATATGTTATGTAGATAATTACAATAAGTTATCGTTGCAAAGTTTATTCATCAACACTTCAAGAAATGGCAACAATTCTTTTGAGAACATTTTTTCAAATTTAAAAACAAAATTACGTTGCTATTATGTGTGATAAAAATTTCAATATAATATATTCATCAAAATCTTTGACTTACATAAAATATGTTAATCGATTATATGCAATATATTATCCATTTAATTCAACAAAGAAATTTAAAGATGAACTCATGAATTTGAATATCAATCTCATTCATATAAATACAAAATTTCTATGGCTATGATACTTCAGTGAGTCAGAATAAAAGCCATCGTAGGGCAGTCAATTATTCCTTCATTGGATTGAGGCATTCTTAACCAAATGTTATACTAGAATAACTCTTTATTCCTATAGCATCTAGTTATCATATTTTGGTCAAGAAACTATTAATTTAATAATTTCTTTTAAGTGTAACCCTTCATTTTAGATTCTAGAGTTCCACCCCGATGAGCCAACTGTAGGAAAAAATCGATTGGGGCAAAAACTAAAGCAATCCTATCCATTTCTGGAGTTTGGGTAAAATTTCATGCAAACACCATCCTGAAGGGGATACAAGCAAAGGTGTCTCGAGGCCGAGCATGAAAGTTTACTGCAAACCATGGAAGGAGACTATGGGATGTGTTGACACACTTCCCTCTCCCACTTACTATAAACACTCTCTTCATTCACCTTGGTATTGACCTATGCAAATATCATCCATAGGGGGACACAAGCAAAGATGTCTCAAGCCTGAGCATAGATCTCATGGTGTGAACTATTTAGGGAGAAATGTGAAAAGAAAATTGAAGTCTCATATAAATGATTTTCCTCCCACTGAGTGTTTTACAAATGAAGGTTCATAACTTATGTAAATTAGACTAATAAATTTATCTAAATGAATTGTTAAATTGGCCAAATATAACAATTATATTGGATAGTTTAACAATGTTGATTCTTGTTTATTAAACACTTTAATAATCCTAAATCATTCATTTCATGCTTATAACATTATTGTCCAATTCACCTTCCAGGTTAGTTCTCATGTAGGGATGTTCTGTTTTTGTCAGCTTAAATGCCCCAGCCTTAGACAGAACATTCCTTAGACAAAGGTCCCTTATAGACAATTATGTTAAAGATTTAATCTTTTATTTACTCCAATTTAATCATATTAAAAGGGAATTAAAAGATTAATCATATTATTAATCATATTAGAAATATATTAACATAGGTCTAGGTGAAATTAATTTTAATTTATGTTTGCATACAATTCTTGATTATAGATTTTAATTCTAATTTCAATTAACTTATAACTATTATAAAGTTTAATGAAACAATTAAAACCTAAGTCATGCATTTAATGACATACATAAAAATATAACAATTATATTTCTAAGGTAATGTCATTGTAACGACCCAGATCTGTACGCATACAGGAAATTAAATATCAAATAATAAGCAGGACGAAATTTTATTTAAAGGGGTGGAAATTTAGAAAAAAAAAATAATAATAATAAATAAATTGGAAATTGGAAACTTATTCATTATCCAAAAGATAATGAATAAGGGAGCGAGCGGGAGCAAGAAAGTGAGAGAGAGCGAGAGCCACACCAGCGAGAAAACTGGAAAAAACGAGATTCTGAGAAGAGAGCTGCGCGATCAAAGGAAGAATTGGAGAGCGAGAAACCCAGCGAGCGATGCTAGCGAGATTGAGGCTGGCGAGAGTAGAAGGAGCGAGATCCCTGGAGAGAGCGAGATTGAAGGAAACTTGGAGAGAGCGAGAATTGTAGCAAGGAAGTTGGAGAGAGCGAGAGTAAAGAGAGCTATTCTTAGCGAGACAGTAGGAAAAAGCAGGAGCGGGAGCGAGAGCAGGAGCAGGAGCGGGAGCGGGAGCAGAAGCGAGAGCGGGAGCGGAAGCGGGAGTAGAAGCGAGAGCGGGAGCGGGAGCGGGAGCAGAAGCGAGAGCGGGAGCGGGACTAGAAGCGAGAGCGAGAGCGAGAGCAAGAACGAGAAAGCTAGAGAGAGCGAGAGTGGGAAAGCTGGAGAGAGCGAGAGCGGGAAAGCTGGAGAGAGCGAGAGCGGGAAAGCTGGAGAGAGCGAGACGGAAGAGAAAATTTGAGAGCGAGAGTGGAGAGAGCGGGATTTTCAGCAAGAAAGCTCCAGAGTAAATTCCTAGCGAGAAAACGGGAGAGAGCGAGATTGTTAACTGCTAAACTAAGAATTAACTAATTGTTGGTCAGAATTTACAAAGTATGGAAAATGTTTCTAAGATAAACATATAGTACATCATAGCAACGCAATGAAGAACACAAAAGTAAAAGAATCAAAACATCGCAAGTATTGACAAAGGATGATAAAAGAAAAAAGCACAGGCAAAAATGGATGAATATGTACTCATTGTATTGAATTTTAGCAAAGTATACAAATAATTATAAATGAACGCAATACAAAAAAATTTCGTCTGTACGAGAATCAAAGAATTGATTAACTTTATAAAGAATAAATGAATTTAAGAAAATACATAATGATCACATAAGAAGGAAAAATATATATATATATATTATAGAAGGATTATTGCTGAGGGTTGGCGTCTGCGAGGCGGATTTTGAGGTGGTGCGGGAGGAGCTTCTTCAAAATTTAAGTGCTGCCAAAGATGTAGGGGCACCATTGGACCATGAAGATATGCGTGAGAAAGTTAAAGTACTCTTGATTACGCTCCGCAATCAGTCTCTGGTGCATATGGACTTTATAAATGTTGCGCTGCATGTTGATCAGTGCATCTCTTGATTTAGCAGCACTGTGTTGAATATTCGATCAAATCCGCTCCATTACCACTTCAAATCTTTTTGTTGAAGAAGTGTTGTTGTTGAGAGAAAAGTTGTTGTTGTTGAGAGAGGAGGGATCTCATTTCCGCTAACTCAGCAACTATGGAGGGGATGGAGGGTTGTTGCCGCATGTCTCGCCAAGATCATTTTGGGGTGAAGTAGAGGTGCCTTCACCGAAATCGTGTGGGTCATCAACTTTGCAGCGGGAATGGTGGGTTGCGATGAAGATGTGATGGTGAAGGTGGGGCTATTAGGTAAAACAGGTGAGGAGGTTAGGACAAGGAGAAGATTGGTTAAAAATGTTCGTGAAGTAGAGAAAAAGGTTATGCGGTGGGCTAAAAGGACTTGGAGGGCGAATGACTAAGCGAAGAGGGTTTGCAGGTTCTGGATCTTGCGCTGGCGACTCTGAACCCTTTCTTCCCTTATCTTCTCTGCATCGTCTTTTTGGCCTGGGTTCTTGTGGTGCATTCAAATCGATTGCGGGCCTCTTTGCTGGTAGCTCAGGGCAGTGTGGGAAGTCTTTGAGGAACAACCTTAAAATTTTAGTGTTGATGAGGCCGTGGACTTTGATAACTTGTAGAAATACAAGTTATTTATGCCACCTTATAAGATATTACGGCCAAAAGTAGTAATTATGCGCCAATTGTATGAAAATTAACCTAGTATGACAATAATTATAAATGTTTACAATTACACCCACTAACGCCAAAAAGATGGAGGACAAGCCAAACTTTACTCTGTTTTTGAAGGAGACCAAGTCACCGCTTGCGCTCAAGCTCATGAGAAACTAATCAACGCATCTCTGTCACATTGGTGCCGTCGATCAACCATGAAGAGATGATTACCAAAGTAACGACGTAATGCCGACAATCGGTCCAGAGCTACACTTCGATCGCATGCGGTAATAAAAATAAGCACCGCATGCGAACCCATGATCGAAAGATGCAACTGAGCAACGCCAAAGTAGAGGATTGAGACACGTGTTACAAACTAACGATTTGTGCAGAAATTGATGGTCTGATTGCATAACAGAAGGAATAATATCCCTCCATCTGCAGAATTATCATAACCATCACGTGGGGACCACCAAAGCCGGAGTCAAAGGATCTTCTCCTATAAATACCCTAGGATTTTAGAGAAAAGTATGCTATTGGATACTGGGCTAAGTGCTGTAAGATTTTAGAGAGAAAAAGGCTGGCCTAAGTGCTGAAAAGTAGAAATCTGGGAAGAGAATGAGATAAGGCCGAGAAGTAAATCTCAAATCCGACCTGTCATATACCCGATTCGAAGCTCTGTGCAGAGGACCCCTGCTACCGGTGGAGCAAGCCTGAGAGGGAAGCTCTTCCTGCCATCGAAACCATTCCGATCCGGCAAACAGATCTCCATCGAATCTGTTGCCAAGACATTGGCATCGGATTGTATCTATTCTATCTCTATTTTCATTGTATTCCCATATTTTCTTTATCTCTTCATTCACATATCATGTATCCAAACACTTAGTAGAAATATTAAATGTTCGATAGATTTTGTTTACCATTTTCTGTCTATTTCCATTCACCCATTAGTCACGTTTCTTATTGATGTTTTTTTAATCCTTGATGAGCAATATGAATCACCAAGAACTTAATATGTATTAAAGTTATAAAAATACGTTTAGCTAAAGCATGTAGACAGCATCTTCACCTGTGAGAGTAGAAGTGAAGATGTCATTCTGATCTATCGAGAGAAGGTCAAAGAAGAGTGCATTAACTAAAGCGAGTAGTACTTTCCAGACATGGAAGCAACCTTGCGTTCATTCACGTTAGACTCTGTTCACCACAGACATGTGGGAAATGCGGCCGATCACTGAGAGGTGTACGCCAAGAGAAGTGCGGAACAGTATTTGTACTTTCAATTCAATTAAGAACTTGCGTTGTTTGTAATACTTATCTTTCTCTTTCTAATCTGTTCACAAGACTTGTCATCGCATCCCACGTCTTTGCACAACCTTCACAGCCAGCCGTAATCTTAGTATCTTGCACATAAAGCATGTATTGTAACATCTAGCTTAGGTTTATTGTATTTTATGTCTTATCGCATCTTTACTGCTTTCCTTTTTTTACTGCAATTACAGACTGTAACAATCTTTTATAAAGAATATAAAAACTTGGTCGCCTATTACCATGAACAATACCGCCAAATAACCGGCACCACTTCCCCGTGTTTGACCTCAGATCCACACTGAGCAACTTTACGGTGGAATTACACTTCGTTCCATTGTAAGGAAACTTGTGACAACGCAGGGCATACTACCTGAGCAATCCCTAATCAACGCATAAATAGTAGTAGTATCGCAATTGTGAGCATTTAATATCATACATACCGAACACGTTTACAATTTTATGTGTGATAACTTGTAAAATACAAATTATTTATGTCACCTTATATAGATATTGCGGCCAAAAGTTTAGTAATTATGCGCCAATTGTATGAAAATTAACCTAGTATGACAATAATTATAATGTTTGCAAATACACCCACTAATGCAAAAAGATGGAGGATAAGCAAACCTTTACTCCATTTTGCAGAGACCAAGTCACCGCTTTACACTCAAGGCTCATAGAGAACTAATCAACGCATCTCTGTCACATTGCGCCCGTCGATCAACCATGAAGAGAAAATTACCGAAGTAACAGCGCAATGCGACAGTCGGTTACCGAAGAGACGACAACCATGAAGAGATGATTACCGAAGTAACCATGAAGAGACATTTGTAATACTTGCGCGTTATTTTATGAGGTGAAATCATGGGATGAAAAAGCAGTGATGGAAATACATTGAGCAACAAATTTTTTCAGTAGAATCCAAGTATAAATCCCACTGAGTTTCCTGGTAAGTCCAGGTCGAACTCAGGGACTAGGAAAAACAATATGCGGGTGTGATAATTTTCGAGAAGACTTTCGGTAAACCAATAAATAAAATAGTTGTTTTTGGGTTGATGTTGTGGTATGAAATAAATGTATGCGGTGGAGTTACGAAAAGAGTTGATAATACAGAAGATGCGATGAATGTTCGGGGAACGGGTTAAGAAGGGTTTAAGCTAACACTTCCTAGGATGCGTTCATGTTATGCGATCATGCAACACACATACAATAGCAAATCATCTCTCGAGCAAATGCTATGCTTCTAATACTAAAACGCATGTGATATATGCGATGAGTCTATAGGACCTACACATAAGCCTCTATTCTTATCTATGAGATGGCCAAAAATGACAAACACAAATAAGACGACCACATAATATCATAACCTATCTCTATGGTGCATACGATGCAAGTTGGCAAACAAAGCTTAATCTCTAAATCCCTATGTCTTGCTTATGTAGATCTAATCTTGCTCTCTCGAGTCTAGATTCTAACCTAACTCTCTTCAAGTCTTAGGTTCTTTCTTTAGACTCTCTCTCGAGTAGCTCTAAAGGGATGTTGGGCACAGCATTAAAACAAGATTAATCGCATGCGATGAAGATCCAGGTCGTGTTAGCTTAGTTCTTCTCAACCCATTCAATAAGTTTTGCTACTCATGCGTGCTTTAAGAGAGTGGAACAGATGTAGATAAAGAAGTTCCATTGTATAGATATAGAGTTGAAATACAAAATATTCAATGCAAGATGAGAATAAAGAGTCTGGTAGGCAATCTCTTGCTTCCCAAGGCCTTTTTACCACTATCTCTTCTACTCTATTCAAAAGATAGTCTCGCTCTCGCGAAAAGTCGGCCCGCTCTCTGCTTTTCCATGCCTCCGGGTTCCCTCTCGAGCTACGCAGAGCGATCTCCGGCGTCTCTTCCTTCTCTCGCTCCGCCTTCTAAATAAAAAGGAAAACTATGAACCAAGTTATTCTATCTAAGGGAAATTCTCTAACTATCCGAACTCCTTTACTAAAGGTTGCCTTTGGTATTTATAGTAAGCTTTGAGGAGAAAAGCATCTTCTCTCTTATGATTGCACCGATAGGATGGCATTAATTCTCTGTCTGATGTGCCAAATATTTGTCACGAAAAGCTGAGTATACTTGCGTACAGTAAGACCGTTAGTGACTTGAGCATAACCGACCACCACATGTTTTTTATACGTTTTCGGGTCCAATCATATGTTTCATGACATGTTGCTTGTGATTGTGCATTGGTCACTACCCTACGTGAAACTACTTACTGGTATATTATGTACTCATCCGTATATTTTTACAGACTTTGTAGGTTAAGAACACAGCGTAGAGAGCAGAGTTGGACGTCACCTTAAATTGCCAACCATCACAAACTCACTATTATAGGCACATGCATTTGTACCACCACGCTAATGTTTTATGGATTCTAGTGTTTTGATAAATAAAATTTCTATATAAGTTTTCTATCTAATTAATAAAATTTAGATATGTTCTTTGAAATCA
>NC_052358.1:10303209-10394089 GCF_009727055.1 Benincasa hispida
TAAGAGCAGAGGAGCGAGATTTGGACAGAAGCGCGAATTATGCGTTGAATTTGGCCACGATCTTATAGATTATACATGGAAAAACCCTAAAATTGAATACAAACAAAGAATGATGCGTAAGGGCAAACATTAGCCAAAAAATTAGGTGTCTTTTATGAGAGAATCCATAAACCATAAGAGTAATTTAAGAAGCCACCTGTACGATTGATTTGTCACACTGAGAAAGCTGAAAACTACTATAAATAGGACCCTTTGCCGAAGATTTAACCCATTCTTCAAAACAAAATCTCAGTAACATTAGTATCGTGTGAAAATGTAAGTGTGAGTGAGGAAGTTTCTGTGAAGAAGAGAAAAGCTCGGGTAAAGTTGCTGCCCAAATTTCTTCTTTTGATTTAAAAAGGGAAAACTCTGCTGATAAAATCATAAAGAATAATAAGGAATAATTTAGATCACGTCAAGGTAAGTAGTTTATCTCACCCTCTCTTTAAATTTCTATGGTAGTGTACCTTTATTATATTGCATTTATGTTAATTGTTATATTGCATTACATGTTTAGAACACGTTTCTTTACAAGGGACCCCATGCATTATGTTTGTTCACGATTACGTTAAAACCAAGTTTTTAAATTAGGTGTAAGTTATGCTTCCAGTCTAATCTTATGGTTATGTTAATGGTTTGATGTTGGATGCGATTCTGGCCCTACTGACTGCATGACCGCCTAATCATCAGATGGGTTAGTTTTTCGCTTAAGTCCTCATCTTCCTATCAGGGCGGAGAGATTTATGTTGGAAGCATAACGTTTATGCTTAATGGTTTGATGTTGGATGCGACTCTGGCCCTACTGACTGCATGACCCGCTAAATCATCAGATGGGTTAGTTTTTCCGCTTAAGTCCTCATCTTCCATATCAGGGCGGAAAGATTTGTGTTGGAAGCATAATGTTTATGCTAATGGTTGATGTTGGATGCGACTCTGGCCCTTACTGACACCAAAACTCATCTCATGATAGAAAAGTCTAAGTATGCATGTCGTAGCAGTCGGATCATAAGGTTTAAGGATCCGGGCGTTACAGTCATGCTTCATGCATTTTCATTTTCATTATATAACATAACATTTATATTATTAAATAATGAAAATAAATAACATACCTATCACATAATATAAAATTTATATTATACATCATATTAAGATAACATTTGATGCATGGACATGTTACTATGCATGCAGTCATATAATAAAACTCTTATATTAAATATGATGAATGAGCATGTTTAACTTAATCATGCAACTATATAATATAATTTTTATATTAAAATGATGTGGTGGGATTTTTACTATATGGCATACAATATGACATATAAATAATTAAAATCATATATCATGTGTATAATTAAATAAAACAACAATATTGGACCGAAATTAGCAGTCTAAACATTAATTTAATTAATATAACACTTATATTAATTTAATTAATAAAAATAAAATTAATTATTTATTTGTTGGGAAGGCTTAAACCCATGATCTGGAGGTTTCCTAATACACATGTTGACCATCCAGAGAGTTGCAACACTTTGATGCTAGTGTTGCAATGTTGGCTTTTATGTTGCCACAACGTTGGGCTACACTACATGCAACGTTGCAACACTGCGGCTGGAGCGTTGCGACTGAAGGAACTCAAAACCAAGAATTCCATGAGCGGATTTAAATCGCTCCGATTTTCATAGTGACTGGAATATAAATGAAATACATTCTAAATAACAGTTATGCATAATACAATTCAACAACAACATGCTCAGTATACAATAAAGCATAGAGAAAGGGTTCATTACCAGAGGAAGATGATCTTCGAATGTTTGAACCTACGACAGCAGAAGAATTCACAGATTTACCAGCACCCCGGTGAATCTCTCGTCTGATACTGCACGATCCGAATGTACACGATCAAGAAGACGGGGACAACACCACCAATAAGGAGACCTGGGTATCCTTGGCGTCAAAAACCCAGAGAGTGGACTCTGGTGAGTTTGGTAGAAAACGGAGGAAAAGAAATCGTGTAAACAACATGCGTGCACGATAAGAACTTTTCTATTGTATAGCGGGGACGTTTATCGTATAGTAAAACTATACGATCGTTTAAGAAAAACTGGACGATCGTTTAGGAAACTGATGTACGATCGTTTAAGGGACCCGTGAGTTAGACGATCATTTAGACGACTGAGAAGCTATCATATAGGCTCTCGACGATCAGTCTTTCACATTTTCGTTTTGGGCGCGGGGATTCTTTTGCACGACTCAATTCCTTCACAAATTGAAACCATTTTCAACTTGTATCCCGCAGGTTACCCTAACCTTCAGTGCCCACGTTCCCATTTCCTAAACGTGAAAATTGGTTAATTAAAAATAATTAATCAATTAATTTATTTAAAAAATATCATCATATTATATTTATATCCTATAGTTTGATATCATATATCTACTATAGTTCTTATATTTGATATAAATCATATTTATATCTAATTTCCTCCAAAATAATGTATCTCATACATTTAGCCAATTATATCATATATGATTAGCCATTCCAATTATATCATATATAATTGTACTTACTCTTGTCAATTTGAACATTTCAAATTAACCCAAACACTGGTTCTCGACTTTATCCAAGCTACCCAGGTGACCTAATGGACCTGTGGCTCGAAGCTCCAACGATACATGAATAGCCGACTAAACTCTTTAGCCACGAGATTCACCATCCGTTAAATGTCAGTGATTCCATTAAAGACCAACAGCTAAACTCTTCTTACCACAGATATATTTTTGTGTCCATTGGATATAACCAATCATGAGTACGATGACCCTTCACAGATGCTCGTAAGTACAGTTGGGCCAATTTACCGTTTTGTCCCTGAAGTTACATTTCACGCCTTAAGTACCACTGATTCCTCTAATGAACAATACAACATAGTCCAGCTATGTGTGAACACCTATCGAGCCAAGAGAAAGTGAGTGGTGCCACATCGTTCAAGCCCCGGAATCAGCCCTTAAAGGAGTCATCTATCTACTTACCCCTGCATGGGGAAAGGAGTGAATTCCTTCTTGTGTATCTGAGTTCCCAGCTCCCAAATCAGACGTATCCCCAAAAAGGTAGATTTGAATCGGCGACTCGACCACTCGCATCCATACAAATCAAAGGACCGCCCTCAATGGCAGAAGTTCCCAACTCATTCAAGATTGAGGTCATGTTACCTATGGTCATCCTAGTGAAATGAAGTCTCTGTCATGAACGGTGTTATATAACGAGACATTAACACTTCGTGGTCAGGTCTTATACAAACTCTTTGAATAAGATGCCCTCGCTCGCATGTCCCCAACACGAATGATCAGGATCAGATCATCTATGGTAAGCCACAACACTTGTGACCATTCCACGAAGCGGGCCACGTCCGTAGTGTTACCAGGATAAGGTTTCCCTCCTATATCCATATACTACAGACCATTTTGGTTATCACTCAAGACATGATCCACTTGTATGTCATCACATACATGCTCTGTCTCTTATACACATCTAGATGTGTATAAGAGACAGGTTCTTACGATCCCGAAAAATTTGGATCCCTAGAACAAACTGAGCCTCTCCCAAATCTTTCATTTGGAATTGGGTCGCTAGCCAGTTCTTAACTACAGTCAGTAGACCTACATTATTCCTAATGAGTAGGATATCGTCTAGTACAACCCTAAGAAGACTACTGAAGCATTGATGATCTTCTTGTATACCTGTCTCTTATACACATCTAGATGTGTATAAGAGACAGGGTCTAGACATATCTGGAACAACTTTCAGGTTCATCAAGAACTTTCTGAGCCAGACGGCCTCCTTAGCAGCTTCACAAGCTGCTACGTACTCCGCCTCCATAGTGGAGTCGTTGATGCACCCTTGCTTATTGCTTCGCCACACTACAGCTCCTCCGTTAATAGTGAAGACTGACCCTGATGTGGACTTGCAAAAGTCCTTATCAGTCTAAAAGTCAGAATCTGTGTATCCTGTAAGGATCAAATCCTTAGAACCATACACGAGCATGTAGTCTCTCGTTCTCCGAAGATACTTGAGGATGTTCTTCACTGTGGCCCAGTGACCCTGGCCTCGGTTAGACTGATACCTACTGACTATGCCCACGGCGTAGCAGATGTCTGGACGAGAACAGAGCATCGCGTACATCAAACTGCCAACAGCAGACGCATATGTGACCCGTCTCATTTCCTCAACCTCTTGAGATGTCTTAGGCACATTTTCTTAGACAAAGTGACTCCATGCCTGAACGGTAGTAGGCCCCTCTTGAAGTCCTACATCGAGTACTTGAGCAACATCTTGTCAATGTACGATGCCTGAGACAGTGCTAGGACTTTGTTCTTACGATCCCGAAAAATTTGGATCCCTAGAACAAACTGAGCCTCTCCAAATTATTTCATTCGGAATTAGGTCGCTAGCCAGTTCTTAACTACAGTCAGTAGACCTACATTATTCCTAATGAGTAGGATATCGTCTACATACAAAACTAAGAAGACTACTGAAGCGTTGATGATCTTTTTGTACACACAAGGTTCATCAACATTTTGGTCAAAGCCATATGACTTGATCGCAACATCAAATCGTATGTTCCAAGATCGAGACGCCTATTTCAGTCCATAAATGGACCGATTCAGTTTGCAAACCTTTCGCTCTTAACCTTGGGCTATGAATCCCTCGGGTTGCACTATATAAATGGTCTCCTCAAGATTGCCATTCAAAAAGGCCGTCTTGACGTCCATTTGCCAGATCTCATAATTATAATAAGTTGCAATGGACAGGAGGATGCGGATCGACTTTAACATGACAACAGGTGAGAAAGTCTCCTCATAGTCAACTCCTCTACCTAGGTATAACCCTTTGCCACAAGTCGAGCCTTGAAGGTCTATACCTTCCCATCAGCACCCGTTTACGCTTGTAGATTCATTTACAACCTATAGGGCGAACCCCATTAGGTTGATCTACAAGATCCCATACTAAGTTGAAGTACATCGACTCCATCTCGAGATCCATGACCTTGACCCATTCATCCCGGTCAACATCCTTTATTGCCTTCTTATAAGACAATGGATCCTCAACATCGCCATCTGCTACCATAGCAAGGATTTCCATGAAACCCCGATAGCGAACGGGTGGGTTCGCAACCCTCCTACTACGTCGAGGTTCCCTCAACTCTGGAGGTGGAACTGATCGACTGGATGAACTCCCATCAACAACTCTTATTGATGTAGGAGGCTCTTTAACAACTCTTATTGAAGTTTTAGTAGTTTCGTTGGAAAGCTAACGTAACACGACTTTGCTTCGTGGACTGTGCTCCCTTATATGATCCTCCTCTAGGAAAGTAGCGTTTGTTGAAACAAACACCCTATTTTTTGTTGGATCATAAAAATAACCCCCTCGGTACCTTTGGGGTAGCTACAAAGAGGCATAATCTCGATCGTCGTTCCAACTTCTTGGGATTAGCCTCAAGCACATGTGCAGGACAACCCCAAATGCGAAAATGACATAAACTAGATTTACGCCCATTCCACAACACCAGAGGTGTTCTTGCAACACTCTTGGAGGGAACACAGTTGAGTATATACACCGCAGTCTCCACTGCTGTCTCTTATACACATCTAGATGTGTATAAGAGACAGGTCCACCTTTGGGGTAGCTACAAAGAGGCATAACCTCGACCGTGGTTCCAACTTCTTGGGATTAGCCTCAAGCACATGTGCAGGGCAACCCCAAATGCGCAAGTGACCTAAACTAGGTTTACGCCCCTTCCACAACTCCAGAGGTGTTCTAGCAACACTCTTGCAGGGAACACAGTTGAGTATATACACCGCAGTCTCCACTGCAAAACCTCAAACGAGTCCAGTAAGGAAGCGTAACTCATCATCGAACGAACCATGTCTAACAAGGTCTTATTTCTCCTCTCCGATACACCATTCTGCTGAGGTGTACCCGACGTTAAGAGTTGGGAAACGATTCCATGTTCTATCAAATAGTCCTGGAATGCGGAGTCCAAAAACTCTCCACCTCGATCTGATCGAAGTGTTTTAATCCGTCTATCCAATGCATTTTCAACTTCAGCCTTGAACTCTTTGAACTTTTCAAAAGATTCAGACTTTTGTTGCAAAAGAAAACATACCCGTACCTGGAGTAATCATCAGTAAAACTGATAAAATACTCCTAGCCACCCCGGGCTCGCACATTCATAGGACCACAAAGGTCAGAATGTACTAATTTAAGAGGCTCCTTAGCTCTAAAACCTTTTCTAGTAAAAGGTCGTTTAGTCATCTTACCTTCAAGGCAAGATTCACCCATAGGTTAAGAATTTTCTTCTAACTTACTTAGAAGTCCATTATTCACCAATTTCTCAATCCTATTGAGATTGATGTGCCCTAAACATAGATGCCAAAGTTAGACATTTTCTTTTGGAGAAATTCATTGACGTTTTGATTGAGTTACGGCAGTTCTGAACATTTCAGTATTATGAAGGGAATTAATGGCTAACGGCCTTAGCACATATAAATTTGATTCCAGATTAGCTGTGCAAACAAAGACATCATCTTTATGAATAAACGCTTTACTCAATTCGAAAGAAATAGGGTATTTACATTGCAATAAGCACTTTACAGAAATAAGGTTCCTTTTTAATTCAGGAACAATATAAACATCAGTTAAATTTAGAAACCTATTCTATAAAGTCAACTAGATCCCTCCCACTGCCACAGCTGAGACGACGTGCCAGGTGTCTACTCGCATCGCCATCTCACCAGCCTTCAGAATCATCATACAAACATGGTTAGTGGCACCTGAATCAATTATCCAAACAGAATCATCATTCTCCACTAAACAAGTTTCGAGTACAAGTAAATCATATTTACCTTTATCTGCCTTGGTCTTAGCCTTGGCTGCTTTCTTCTCCTTCAGATGCCGAGGACAGCACCTCTTCCAATTTTCATCTTCATTTCAATGGAAACACTTTCCTTTAGCAACTGATGGACGCCTCCTTGGGGCGACAGGCGGTGGGTTAGTAGGTGCCTTCCCTTTTCCCTTATCACCCTTCTTCTTCTTCCCCTTTGTAGAGTTAGAAAAGGAAGGTGCAGACTTTTTTCTTGAGGTCAAACCTCTATGGAACTTCCTGGAGGATGAAGCAACATTTGCCTCACCCTTCTGCCTCTTCTTACTTTTCAGTAAAGATTAGTATGTCTGCAACTCGTTGAGGAGAGTTGTAAGGTTATATTTCACTTTGTTAAGAATCATATTGCTAACAAAGTGTAGAAAGCTCTCTGACAAAGAATGTAGGATTATGCTAACCTGGCTGCCCTCATCGATGGTAGACCCATTCAACTCCGCCATATTGAAGTGGACCATCATGTTTAGCACATGTTCACGAACAAAGGTGCCTTCTTACATTTTAGAGTTGAATATATATTTTAGAGCCTCATGCATAAGCTGTTCATACGGTTGTCCAAACATTCCCTGCAGGGACTCAATGATCTCACGAGCTGAGACCATAGGCTCATGCTTCTTGGCCAATACGTCAGAAAGACTTGCCAAGATATAGGCTCGGGCCTTTTCATTTGCCCTTGTCCATCGCTCGTATGCCTCCCGAACATTTCGAGCGGTATTTGGAGCTGGAATTGGAGGACAAGCCTTTGTTAAAGTGAACATGAAATCCTTGATGATTAGGATCATCGTGATCATATGTTTCCATGTTGAAAAATTGTCGCCAGTCAATTTTTTGGCGCTTAACAATGATAATGTGGTTGTTGCCATTTGGAAAAAATTGATGAAATACAAACGAATCTTGATTAGTTTTGCTAAACCACTTTTAAACCAATTTATTTTTGCAAAACAGTTTCAAGTACCCTAAGTAATAGACTTCTACTTTACAATGATGCCCAAGTGAGTCAGGACAAAGCCACCGGTGGGGTGATCAATTGCCCCTTCACTGGGATGAGATATTTTCAACCATTAAGTAGAACCAACTCTTGGAACTAAACCTAACAACCACCATTTTTGGTCCTGAATCGTTAACATTTAACTATTTTGTGTAAGTGTAACCCCTCGTTTTCGGTGCCAGAGTCTCGCCCTAATGTGCTTACCGTAGGGAAAAGACAGATTAGGACAAGAGACTAAGTTACCTTATCCTCTTACAGGAGGTTGAGGCGTTATTTTATTGAATGGAAATATGGATGATATGCGTCGATGGAATTACGTTGTGCACTCAAGTTTCCCCAGTGGAATTCAAGTGTAAATTCCCCTGAGTTTTCCTGGTAAGTTCAGGTCGAACACAGGGACTTGTGAAAATAGATTACATTGGTTAATTTTAAATGAAAACTTTGCGGTAACCGGGTAAATAAATGAAGTATTTGTGTTTGTTGTTTGCGTTGATGAAAAAGAAATACATAAATGTGGCGAATTTGAGAAACGAAAGTTGGTTGATAGATGTAATGAGCATGCGACGAACGGGTTTGAAAAGATCTTTAGCTAGCGTTACTCGGGAATGCGTCAGACTATGCGATCATGTTACTACATGCACAGCAAGTCAATTTTCCATGCAAATGCGATGCTCCTAAATCTAGGAAGCATGTGTTGAATGCAAAATGTCCATAGAGCTCATCCCTACGTCTCTAACCTTGTCCTATGCGTTGATGCAAGATGCATGAAAGAAAGGTGACGCTACAATCATATCTATCTCTAAGATGCATGCGATGCGTTTATAAACAAATAGTGCTCATTCCTAAGCGTCTATCTCTTGTATTATGCGTTCTAATCTGGTTCTTCCAAATCTAGATTCTCACCTGACCTTCCAAGTCTAGATCCTGTCTTAGACTACCCTCCCGAGTATCTCTAATGGACGAATGAGCATACATAAAAAAGATAATCGCAAAGAATGAAGATTTTCCTAGTGTGTGCTAGCTAAATGGATTCTCAACCTATTCAACTAATTTACCACTCATGCGTGAATCACAGAGAGTGAACAAAATATAGAGAAGAAATTTCATTCTTATAAATGGAGTTGAGTAATAAATTCCAATGGAAATTTAAGGCATAGAGAGCCTGTAAGCAATTCCTTCCTAAACCGAGGCTTTTACACTGGAATCTTTATTTCTGATCTAAAGATATTCCCGCTTCTCGCAGGCGTCAGCCCTCTCTCTGTCTTTGGAGTTTCCGGCGCTTTCCAAGCTTACCGGAACGATCTACCAGCACAACCTTCTCCCTCGCGTCCGCCTTAAGATGAAAGAAAACTAAAACGAAGACGTGCGAACTGGAACAAAAGATTGTAAAAGTGGTGAACCCCTTTTTCTAAAGAACGCACTTGGTATTTATAGAGCATCAATGGTGAAATGCAGCTACTCTCTTCCCGGCTGTCAGATGGGACGGCTTTAATTCCTTGATTGACGCGTCGAATGATTGTTTAGCGATTAAAGGCTGAATATACTTTGTGACCGTTATCGGCTTGTCAATTTAAATTTGGATTCGACTGTCTTAAGCTTTCTGTCCCATCACTCTTAATTGGCCTTTCACCAGATTGCGCCCACCTTGTTGCGCTGACCAAGTTGCGGCGATCCTTCTCGAGCAAATGTTTGCGAGCATGATCAACGCAAAGCCTTGCGGTGAAGTTGCACTCAACCGATGATTTCCTATGATCGCAATCTTGCATTGCGTTAACGCATATTCTGCACAAAAATACAAAACTCAATAGTTCTAATGCGCTGAACACATGCGACCGCAATATTATAGAATTTATGCTTAATGGACGCAATTTATCAACGCAATCCAACATTGTTTAATAACTTAGCACTATGATAACGTGCATTTCTGCCCGTTATCACACCCCCAAATTTAAACAATGCTTGTCCTCAAACATAAGCTAAAGATTCCTTTAGCAAGTCCACCGCAAAGTTCTTTTCCTAGATTTCTCAAGGATACTTCGTTCAAGTCCTATACACCAGAATTTTCTTAAGTCTTATTCAAGTCTCTTCTTAAAATATTTCTAAGACCTAGGGACTGCAAGCTTAACTTTCAAAAGGACTTTACTACATTTTGGAACATCGCATGATTTATTTTAAAAATAAAATTTTCTATCGGGGTGACAAATGATTTTATCCTTGCACAAAAATTTTCTTCATTGATTTTTTTTTTCTGACCTTGCGCTGATCTGAGTGCCTTGCATTCATTTTGGCTTGTCCCCACGTGTGTCATGCGGACATCCAACTACGAGCAATGCATTCTTTCTCAAACTACACTCATACCTATTTGGCAGTAGAGTTGCGGTCATTTATTTATGCGTTGGTCCTGGTGACTTACTTTCATTTTGGCTTGCCCCCACATGTGTCATGCGGGCATCCAACTACGGGTAAGTGCCTTTCACAACTTAACTCTTATCAACATGTGTTTCCTATTGCGTTGACAGTGGAGTTGTTATAATTTTTTTTTTTATAGAAATAGCAAGGTCGGAAATAAATACCCCACCCCCAAATTAAAAATGTGCTAATATCCTCATGCCAAAAGATTAAAATAAGTCATGTGATGGTCATAGAATGCGTTGTAAATAGCGTTTGAAAGAAAGCTAGCAAACCCCTAACTTCTAGAAATATTTAATGAGGCGACTATCTTAAGATTAAGTTGACTCTAATATATACAAAAGAAATATAAGCATATTTTTCATCATTGAAATCATACTTGGCAAATAAACAGAATGTGGTAACTCACTAAATTTATCTATGTCAAATGATTGCGGTGATTAAAGAGGATGCAGTGATAAAACTTTGAAGACTAAAATGCAATGTGATAGCGTAAAATTGGAAATAAAGATAAGGAAGAGTACACCCCCAAATTTTGCGTTGTCGTCCGCATTGTATTGACACATCCATCTTTGCGGCGATCTATCTTTTGTGGATTGCGGTGATGGAGTTGGATCATTTGCTTCTTCATGTAATATCTCTGCAATCCTGTGCCTTAATCCATGTAAACAGACAAAGAAATGGTCAAATGATTTTAAACAAAATAAAACTCGTTATCGCTTTTTTTTTTTTTTAGAGAAAGAAATTAAGTAAGATTCAGATAGCTAAAATAAAAGTAAAGTAACGAAGGGATAAGAGTTCAAGAATCATGTAGGTGAGTAATCCGGGTTTTTCAACTTTGCGGAGGCTGTTTCTGGCTGGAAGTCACCTCTGCAATATGCCTTGACCCGCTGTCCATTAACCTTAAATATCCGACTGACATCCTCAATGCTCAGCTCCACCACACCATGCAGAAATATTTATATAATGATGAAGGGACCGGACCAGCGTGATTTTAATTTGTCTGGGAAGAGCAATCTTGAATCGAAGAGTAAGACCTTTTGCCCGATTTAGAGGTTCTTTCCGCATATGTGTTGATCATGCCAGCGCTTGGTGCGCTCTTTATAAATCTTTGCATTTTCATATGTGTTGTTCCTCCATTCTTCCAGCTCGACCAGTTGCATTTTTCACGCTTCCTCTACCTTCTTTAAATCAAAATTCAGCTTCTTGACTGCCCACAATGCTTTATACTCCAGTTCCAAAGGCAAATGACACGCCTTGCCAAATACCAAGCATATGGGGGACATACCTATTGGTCTTTTGAATGCGGTCCGGTATGCCCATAACGCATCATCAAGCTTCATTGCCCAATCTTTCCGCGAAGGCTTTACTACTTTCTCAAGTATCAACTTAATTTCTCGATTGGACACTTCAGCCTGACCATTCGTTTGCGGATGGTATGCGGTGGCCACTTTGGGAAGGATATTGTACTTACGCAGCAACTCCTTGATATTGTGATTGAAAAAGTGTGATCTTTCATCACTTATGATGGCACGATGGGTGCCACAACGAGTGAAAATATTTTTCTTCAGAAACTAGATGACTACCGCTGCATCACTTGCGGTGCATGCTATGGCCTCTACCAACTTGGAGAGATAATCGACGGCCAATAAAATGAAATGCTTGCCATAAGAAGGAGGGAATGGTCCCATGAAATCAATCCCCCATAGTCGAATAATTCCAGCTCCAAGATAGTATTCATTGGCATTGCGTTTTTCCATGAAATGTTTTCTGTGCGTTGACACCGATTTCATTGCGTAGTTAATAGCATCCTTGAATAATGTGGGCCAAAAGAATCCACTTTGCAAAACCTTGGCTGTAGTGCGCTGCCCTCCAAAGTGCCCACCATATGGTGAGTCATGGCATTGTGACAATATGCGTTGTTGAGCAGCATTTGTTATGCATAATCGAATAATCTGGTCTATACCTATCTTATACAGATTTGGCTCATCCCAATAGTAATGTTTGCATTCGTGCTTGAGCTTCTTCTGTTGATGATAGGTGTAATCTTCAGGAACTTGCTCACAAACCAAATAATTAGTGATGTTCGCATACCAGGGCAATTCTTCTATGTGGAACAGTTGCTCATATGGGAACACGACACTCACCTCAGTCTCATTGCGGTCAACTTCAGAATTTTCCAGTCTAGATAAATAATCCGCAACATGATTCTCTGTCCCCTTCCGGTCAATTATTTCAATATCAAATTCTTGAAGGAGAAGAACCCATCTGATCAACCTCGGCTTTTCATCCTTCTTTGTCATTAAGTATTTGATCGCCGAGTGGTCGATGTGGATGAGTACCTTGGTTCTCAACAGATATGCTTGGAATTTTTCCAATGCAAAAATCACAGTCAGGAGTTCTTTCTCTGTAGTGGTATAATTTGTTTGAGCAGGGTTTAAAGTTTTACTCGCATATGCGAGGGGGTGCAAAATTGTTTTTCTCTTTTACGTTAAAGTTGCCCCCATCGCAAACCTACTTGCATCGCACATGATTTCAAATGGCAATGTCCAGTCTGGCGCAATCAGTACGAGAGCAGTAATCAGCGCATCTTTTAAAACTCTGAATGTGTTGAGGCAGTTGTTGTCGGACTCAAATTTTCTGTCAGCCTCTAGCAACGCACTCAATGGTCGTGCTATCTTAGAAAAGTCCTTGACGAATTGTCTGTAAAAACCGACGTGCCCCAAGAAGCTTCGCACAGTCTTCACACTAATTGGAGGTGGAAGTTTTTTGATTGCGTCGATCTTTGCTTTGTCCACCTCCAAGCCATCCCGGAAGACTTTATGTCCCAACACTATACCCTTCTTGACCATGAAATGACATTTTTCCCTATTGAGTACCAAATTCGTCTCTTCACATCTCTTCAGAATTTTCTCTAAGTTGGCTAGGACGACTTCATAAGTGTTCCCATAAATGGAGAAGTCATCCATAAATATTTCCACTGAGTCCTCGAGATAATCTAAAAAGATCGTCATCATGCACCTTTGGAATGTGCTCGACGTATTGCAGAGGCCAAATGGCAAACGACAAAAAGTGAATGTCCCATATGGGCAGGTGAATGTGTTCTTGTCTTGATCTTCAAGAGGTATCATGATTTGATTGTATCTGGCATACCCATTCAGGAAGCAGAAAAATCATTCCCTGCTAGTCTGTCTAGCATTTGATCGATAAAAGGCAGAGGGAAGTGATCTTTCTTTGTGGCCGCATTCAACTTGCGGTAGTCCATGCATATGCGCCATCCAATGATGGTCCTTTGCGATATTAATTCATTGTTCTCATTTGGGACTACCGTCATTCTGTCCTTCTTCGGCATACATTGCACGGGGCTGACCCACGTGCTATCTGCAACGGCACCAAAAACTTGATGCGTTATTTTATTGAATGGAAATATGGATGATATGCGTCGATGGAATTACGTTGTGCACTCAAGTTTCCCCAGTGGAATTCAAGTGTAAATTCCCCTGAGTTTCCTGGTAAGTTCAGGGTCGAACACAGGGACTTGTGAAAATAGATTACATTCGTAATTTTCATGAAAACTTTGCGTTAACCGGGGAAATAAATGAAGTATTTGGTTTGTTGTTTGCGTTGATGAAAAAGAAATACATAAATGTGGCGAATTTGAGAAACGAAAGTTGGTTGATAGATGTAATGAGCATGCGACGAACGGGTTGATAAGATCTTTAGCTAGCGTTACTCGGGAATGCCGCAGACTATGCGATCATGTTACTACCATGCAGAGCAAGTCATTTTCCAATGCAAATGCGATGCTCCTAAATCTAGGAAGCATGTGTTGAATGCAAAATGTCCATAGAGCTCATCCCTACGTCTCTAACCTTGTCCTATGCGTTGATGCAAGATGCATGAAAGAAAAGTTCGGGACGCATACAATCATATCTTATCTCTAAGATGCATGCGATGCGTTAATAACAAATAGTGCTCATTCCTAAGCGTCTATCTCTTGTATTATGCATTCTAATCTGGTTCTTCCAAACCTAGATTCTAACCTGACCTTCCCAAGTCTAGATCCTGTCCTTAGACTATCCTTCCGAGTATCTTCTCGGTATGAATGAAAGCATACACTAAACAAGATAATCGCAAAGAATGAAGATTCCCTAGTTGTGCTAGCTAAATGCTTCTACCCATTCAACTAATTTAGCTACTCATGCGTGGAATCACAGAGAGTGAACAGATATATAGAAGAAATTCCATTCTTATAAATGAGTTTAGTACAAAATGCCAATGGATAGAAGTATAAGGTAGAGAGCCTGGTAGCAATTCCTTGTTAACCGAGGCTTTTTACACTGGAAATCTCTATTCTGATCTAAAGATATTCCCGCTTCCGCAGGCGTTGACCCTTTCTTCTATCTTTGGAGTTTTCGGCGCTCTTCCAAGCTTACCAGAACGATCTGCCAACCAACCTCGTTCCCTCACGTCCGCCTTAAGATGAAAGAAAACTAAAAACGAAGACGTGCGAACTGGAACAAAAGATTGTAAAAGTGGTGAACCTCTTTTCTGAAGAATGCACTTGGTATTTATAGAGCATCAATGTTGAAATGCAGCATCTCTCTCCCGGTTGTAGAGATGGGACAACTTTAATTCTTGATTGACGCGCCGAATGATTATTACTGATAAAGTTAAATGTACTTTGTGCCGTTATCGGCTGTCAACTTAATTTGGATTCGACTGTCATCAACTTTCTGTCCCATCGCTCTTAATTGGCCTTTCACCCAGATGCGCCCACCTTGTTACGCTGACCAAGTTGCAGTGATCCTTCTCGGGCGAATGTTTGCGAGCACGATCAATGCAAAGCCTTACAGTGAAGTTGCGCTCGACCGATGATTTCCTATGATTGCAATCTTGCATTGCGTTAACGCATATTCTGCACAAAAATACGAAAATCAATTGTTTTAATGCGTTGAACACATGCGACCGCAATATTATAGAATTTATGTTTAATGGATGCAATTTAACATATTTCATCAATGCAATCCAACATTGTTTAATAACTTAGCACTATGAAAATGTGCATTTCTGCCCGTTATCACATCCCCAAATTTAAACAATGCTTGTTCTCAAGCATAAGCTAAAGATTCCTTTAGCAAGTCCACCACAAAGTTCTTTTCCTAGATTTCTCAAGGATACTTCATTCAATTCCTATATACCAGAATTTTCTTAAGTCTTATTCAAGTCTCTTCTTAAAATATTTCTAAGACCTAGGGACTACAAGCATAACTTTCAAAAGGACTTTACTACATTCCGGAACATCGCATGATTTATTTCAAAAAGAAAATTTTCTACCGGAGTGACAAATGATTTTATCCTTGCACAAAAATTTTCTTCATTGATTTTTTTTTCTAACCTTGCGCTGATCTGAGTGTCTTGCCTTCGTTTTGGCTTGCCCCCACATGTGTCATGCGGACATCTAGCTACAAGCGATGCACTCTTTCTCAGACTACGCTCATACCTATTTGGCAGTAGAGTTGCAGTCATTTATTTATGCGTTGATCAAGGTGACTTACTTTCATTTTGCTTGCCCCCACGTGTGTCATGCGGACATCCAACTACGGGTAAGTGCCTTTCACAACTTAACTCTTATCAACATGGGTTTCCCATTGCGTTGACAGTGGAGTTGTTATATTTTTTTTATAAAAATATCAAGGTCGGAAACAAATACCCCACCCCCAAATTTAAAATGCGTCAATGTCCTCATTGCCAAAAGATTAAAATAAGTCATGCGATAGTCATAGAATGCGTTGTAAAGAGAGTTTGAAAGAAAACTAGCAAACCATTAACTTCTAGAAATATTTCATGAGGTGACTATCTTAAGATTAAGTTGACTGTAATATATACCAAAGAAATAGATGCATATTTTTCATCATTGAAATCATACTTGGCAAAGAAACAGAATGTGATAACTCGCTAAATTTATCTATGTCAAATGATTGCGGTGATTAAAGAGGATGCGGTGATAAAACTTTGAAGGCTAAAATGCAATGTGATAGCGCAAAATCGGAAATAAAGATAAAGAAGAGTACACCCCTAAATTTTGCGTTGTCTCCCACATTGTATTGACGCATCCATCTTTGTGGCGATCTATCTTTTGTGGATTGCGATGATGGAGTTGGATCATTTACTTGTTCATGTAATATCTCCGCAATCCTGCCTTAATCGTTGTAAACAGAAAAAGAGAAAGTCAAATGATTTTAAACAAAATAAAACTCGTTATCACATTTTTTTTTTAGAGAAAGAAATTAAGTAAGATTCAGATAGCTAAAATAAAAGTATAACAAAGGGATAAGAGTTCAAGAATCATGTAAGTGAGTAGTCCGGGTTTTTCAACTTTGAGGAGGTTGTTTCTGGCTGGAAGTCACCTCTGCAATATGCCTTGACCCGCTGTTCATTAACCTTAAATATCCGACTGCCATCCTCAGTGCTCAGCTCCACCACACCATGCGAAAATATTTCTTTAATGATGAAGAGACCGGACTAGCGTGATTTTAATTTGCCTGGGAAGAGCCGCAATCTTCAATGGAAGATTAAGACCTTTTGCCCGACTTGGAGGTTCTTTCCGCATATGCGTTGATCATGCCAGCGCTTGGTACGCTCTTTATAAATCTTCGCATTTTTATATGTGTTGTTCCTCCATTCTTTCAGCTCGACCAGTTGCATTTTTCACGTTTCCCCTACCTTCTTTAAATCAAAATTCAGCTTCTTGACTGCCCACAATGCTTTATACTCCAGCTCCAAAGGCAAATGACACGCCTTGCCAAATACCAACGCATATGGGGGACATACCTATTGGTGTTTTGAATGTGGTTCGGTATTCCTCTAACGCATCATCATGCTTCATTGCCCAATCTTTCCGCGAAGGCTTTACTACCTTCTCAAGTATCAACTTAATTTCTCGATTGGACACTTCAGCCTGACCATTCGTTTGCGGATGGTATGCGGTGGCCTACCTTTGGGAAGGATATTGTACTTGCGCAGCAACCCCTTGATATTGTGATTGAAAAAGTATGATCCTTCATCACTTATGATGGCACGAGGGGTGCCAAAACGAGTGAAAATATTTTTCTTCAGGAACTAGATGACTATCGCTGCATCACTTGCAGTGCATGCTATGGCCTCTACCCACTTGAAGACATAATCGACGGCCAATAAAATGTAATGCTTGCCATGCGAAGGAGGGAATGGTCCCATGAAATCAATCCCCCATACGTCGAATAAGTCCAGCTCCAAGATAGTGTTCATTGGCATTGCGTTTTTCCATGAAATGTTGTCTATGCGTTGACATCGATCACATTTCATTGCACTATGATAACGTGCATTTATGCCCGTTATCCGAGGTCAAATAAAGAAACGCGCAAAACTGTCATCCTTTAGGGGGACACTTCCAGGGTGCCTCAAGGCGATGCGCAGTAACTTTATTCAACCTAACAAGGGAGACCGAGGGATATGCTATCGCACTTCCCGCTCCCACTTACTATGAACATTCTCTTCATCCATCTTGATATTGACCTACCCAAACACCATCCGTTGAGGGGACACACCAAAGGTGCCACGAGGCTGAGGATAGATCTCATGGTGTGGACTTAAGGAGAAAAATGAAAGGTTTAAATGAAGCATCTCATGCCCCAAGTAGCTCCCACTAAATGTTTTACCTAGGGATTCATTAACCTAGACAATCCGGCTACTGATTTTAGTCTAAGTGGTCTTTTTAAAGACCGCTCATAAACAACGTTTGTTTATGTAATATAAACAAGTTCAAGTAGTCCCATTTAAACACTTTAATGAACTGTCCTTAACTTGCATGCATGCATCAAATCTATCTAATTCACCTTTCCAGGTAAGTTCCCAGGTAGGGGTATTACGTTTCTGTCAACTTAAATACCCCAGCCTAGACAGAGCCCGCCTTAGTCAAAAGGTCTCTTATAGATAGATTTGGTACACTTTAACCTTTTATTAGCTAATTTAATCTTATTAAACTGATTAAAAGATTAAATTCTTAGGGTTGTTAATCATATTAGAACCGTGATCTTAGGTCTATGTGATCCAAGTTTTAAACATTTTAAAACATGAATTAAACCTAAGTTAGCATGCATGTCTATCTTATTTCTTTTAGTTCTAATTTCTCTTTAACTTTTAAAAAGAAACAACTAAAAAAAATTGCACACAACTAGGCGTTTATAACATTTATAAAATAACCAATGTGTCATGCTTAATGCAATGTTAGGTCATTACTATATAACTTTTATATAACTCGTAATAACCAAGGAAACATGTTATCATTCACCCTTATACTATAACAATTATAATATAAAGATTATGCATGTCTATGTTTTTTATGCATGCATAAATATAACTCTTATATTATATGATGCATGAGCATGCTCTTACATAATTAAATCATACTTCTCTAAATTATAATAATTACAATAAAGAGATGATGTATGATCAATGCATAACCTAAGATGGGATTTACTATATGTGCATACCATATGACATATAAGACATACATCGCATGTATTAAACAAATAGATTAATGGACCGGGATGAGCTTTTAAACCGAAATGAACCGGAATGAAAAACCCTATCTATTACATTTATCATCGAGCAACCCGGTTCACAGGCGAACTGGGTCTTGAACCGCTAGGAGGTCTCCATCGTGTAGCAATCTTTATTAGGTAGACGATCGTTCAGCACACACTAGACGATAGGACTTTAGCAAACGATCGTGTAGACAAAAACGAGGTTGCGAAGCTTGATGTCCATGCGATCGTATAGCGCGACGATAGCTAAACGATTTACCTTGAGTTACTAAGCGATTTTTTAGTCAGTTACTAAATGATGAAGCTTGCTGACCTAAACGATCGTCTAGCGCGCTTAAACGATATGCGAACACCTGATTGTTTAACTTAGCGTGCAACTTGTTAAACGATTTACCTTCCGATGCTAAGCGATCATTTAATCAGTGACTAAGCGATGAAGCTTGCTGACCTAAACGATCATCTAGCTTGCGCGTAAATGATACGTGAGCGCCTGATCGTTTAACTTAGCGTGTAACTTGGTAAACGATTTACCTTCCGATGCTAAGCGATCGTTTAGTCAATTACTAAGCGATGAAGCTTGCTGACCTAAACGATCGTCCTAGCTTGCGCGTAAACGATACGCGAGTGTATGATCGTTTAACTTAGCGTGCAACTTGGTAAACGATTTACCTTCCAATGCTAAGCGGTCGTTTAGTCAGTTATAAACGACAAAGCTTGCTGACCTAAACGATCGTCTAGCTTGTGTGCACTTTAAATGATGCTCAGTGATCGCATGCCCGATCGTCTTCCCGATACGACCAACGCTTGATCGTATACGCCATCGTTCAACCGATGCGTTCAACCACGATCGCTTACGCCTTCATCTTCACGATGCGATGGACAATGATCGCGTATAACCTCTTCTGCATAATACGATGAACTCTTGATCGTCTCCTTCCTCAAAGAGTTGCAACCTTTGCCCAGAACTTCAACGAACGACTTAAAACTCAAACACTTTGAATACAGACTCGATGACGATTATATATGCCCAAAAAACGCAGGGGCCTTTACATACAACCGCAAATGTAAAACAAATTTAAACAAACCAAGGCAATACATCCCGTAAACATCCATTAATTCGGCACATCCACAACAGTATTAACATTTAAAACAGTGTAGAAATGCACCCACCACAAATGTATACGTTATTTTGTTGCAACAAATGAAATAAGAGTATCAGAAAACTTGGCTCTGATACCAATTGAAGGATCTCGAAACCGAGAATTCCATGAGCGGGTTTAGATCGCTCCGATTTTCATAGTGACCGGAATATAAACGATATACATTCTAACAGTTATGCATAATACAATTCAACAACAGCATGCTCAGTATACCATAAAGCATAGAGAAAGGGTTCATTACTAGAGGAAAATGATCTTCGAATGTATGAACCCATGACAACAGAAGAATTCCACCGATCTACCAGCACCTTGACAAATCTCTCATCTGATACTGCACGATCCAAACATACACGATCAAGAAGACAGGGACAACACCACCAATAGGGAGACCTGGGTATCCTTGGCATCAAAAACCCAGAGAGTGGGCTCTGGTGAGTTTGGTAGAAGACGGAGGAAAAGAAATCGTGTAGACGACATGCGTGCACGAGAAGAACTTTGCTATCATATAACGGGGGTGTTAATCATATAGTAAAACTATACGATCGTTTAGGAAACTGATGTACGATCGTTTAAGGGACGCGTGAGTTAGACGATCGTTTAGACGACTGAGAAGCTATCGTATAGGCTCTTGACGATCAGTCTTTCACGTTTTCGTTTTGGGTGCGGGGATTCTTCTGCACGACTCAATTCCTTCACAAATTGAAAACCATTTTCAACTTGTATCTCGCCGGTTACCCTAACCTTCGGTGCCCACGTTCCCATTTCCTAAACGTGAAAATTGGTTAATTAAAAATAATTAATCAATTAATTTATTTAACAAATATAATCATATTATATTTATATCCTATAGTTTGATATCATATATCTACTATAGTATTTTTCCTATATTTGATATAAATATCTAATTTTCTCCAAAATAATGTATCTCATACATTTAGCCAATTATATCATATATAATTGGCCATTCCAATTATATCATATATAATTATACTTCCTCTTGTCAATTTGAACATTTCAAATTAACCCAAACACTGGTTCTCGACTTTATCCAAGCTACCTAGGTGACCTAATGAACCTGTGGCTCGAAGCTCCAATGGTATGTGAATAGCTGACTAAACTCTTTAGCCACGAGATTCACCATCCATTAATGTCAGTGATTCCACTAAAGACCAACAGCTGAACTCTTCTTACCATAGATATATTTCTGTGTCCATTGGATATAACTAATCATGAGTACGATGACCCTTCAAAGATGCTCGTAAGTACAGCTGGGCCAATTTATCATTTTGCCCTGTAGTTACATCTCCTTAAGTACCACTGATTCCTCTAATGAACAATACAACATAATTCAGCTATGTGTGAACACATCTCGAGCCAAGAAAAAATGTGTGGCACCACATCGTTCAAGCCCCGGAATCAGCCCTTAAGGGAGCCATCTATCTACTTACCCCTACGTCGAGAAAGGAGTGAATTCCTTCTTGTGTAGCTGAGTTCCCAGCTCCCAAATCAGACGTATCCTCAAAATGGTAGGTTTGAATCGACGAATATACAAATCAAAGGACCGCCCTCGATGGCAGGAGTTCCCAACTCACTCAGGATTGAGGTCATGTTATCTATGGTCATCCTAGTGAAGTGAAGTCTCTGTCATGAACGGTGTTATATAACGAGACATTAACACTTCGTGGTCAGGTCTTATACAAACTCTTGGTATAGAACGCCCTCGCTCGCATGTCCCCAACACGAATGATCAGGATCAGATCATCTGTGGCAAGCCACAACACTTGTGACCATTCCACAAAGCGGGCCACGTTCGTAGCATTACCAGGATAAGGTTTCCCTCCTATATCCATATACTACAGACCATTTTGGTTATCACTCAAGACTGATCCACTTGTATGTCATCACATACATGCTTGAGTCACATACAGATAATCAGGGATTTTATGTTTATTGGTTTGTGGTAAAGCAACTAAAACAAAGTAAATATCATATATTAACAGTCACAGGTGTTCGTATGTACTGTTTACAAATTACAAGACATAAGACTTTAGGGCATCAACCCCAACAGCAATGTCGTAAAGTAGAAAGCTACTATGCTTCGCCCATTCATCCAATTTGCTCCGTTCTTGCTCCAAATTTTCACCGATTCGAAGCCAAAACTCCATCACGAAGGACACAAACAATTACAAACTCAATTACATGAAATTAAACACCCAAAACACCAAGCAATTATAACTTTAAACACCTTTAAAGCAGTAAATTCTAGGCTAATGTTGAAACCATCCAATATGAAAAACCCATACATTCATAATGCAATATTAACCCACCAAAACTCTGAATTAAAGTTTGAAAATAAAAAAATTGGGACTCAAATGACCTGACTCTGATACCAATTGTAAGGATTGAAATTCCCCGTAGCAGAAGAAATCGTGTCTCAATTTTAATTTTACAGAACAATAATCAGAGGACGGAAACACAAGATAAACAAAACTAATTAAACATGCTTTCTATTGTACAAGAAGAAGAAGAAAAGTTAGGATATCACGTACCCTTGAAGAGTAATTCTTCGCGTTCCTCTCCAATTCATGTCGGCTTCTCTCGATCCCATGAATACTACAACCGTACACCACTATGGGGTATTCTCTGTTATTTTCAGGGATGAGAATCGTGCAGAGGTGTGGACTTGCACTCAATCTCTGCTTAGGGAGGAGTATAAGAGATTTTTCTGAGAAAATATTCTGCAGAAAAAATAGAGAGAATGAGAGGGAAGAGAGAGGAGGGGAGGAAAGAGATAATGATTAGAGAACCTCTTCTCTCTTTCTTTTTTCTTTACGTAAAAATTGAGAGATTTGAGAGTTGAGGGAGTTATAACTCCCTCCCCTTTTTTAATTCAAAATTCAGATTTAAAATTTGGATTTTAATAATATAGCTAACTTAATATATATATATATATATATATATATTATTAAACTATCTGTTATATCACATATAACCTATAGTTTATATTATATCACATATAATATAATCGATATAATATAAATCATAGATTTTATATAAATCGCATTCATATAATTTAACATTTGAATCACATTCAAATAACAACCACTCTCATTAAACTATATAAATTTAATATGAATCACATCCATATTAATTTTAACATATAGTTTCTGTATGAAACATATTCACATAATTAATATTTGAATCATATTCAAATATTTATTTCTCTCATAAATTTAATATGAATAAAATTTACATTAAATTTTAACATATAGTTTTTATATGAATCATATTCATATAACTAATATTTGAACCATATTCAAACATTTATTTCTCTCATAAAATTATATAAACTTAATATGAATCATATTCACACTAAATTTTAACAGATAGTTTTTATATGAATCATATTCATATAATTAATATTTGAATCATATTCAAATATTTATTTCTCTCATAAAAATATATAAATTTAATATGAATCATATTCACACTAAATTTTAACATATAGTTTTTGTATACATTATTTTACTGTATCTTATACAATTAATTCTCTTTGATTAATTTGAACAATTTAAATCACACCAAGATTAATTTGACTCCCATCAGTCCTCATTGAGCTAATGGGGGGACCTTATGGACCTATAGATTGAAACTCCAATGATACGAGATTAATTGATTAAACTCTTTTAATCAAATTAATCAACATTATTAACTATCGGACACTTTACTAAAGACCGATAGTTGTACCCTTTGCACTATAGATATATTTACGTGTCCATTAGATATAACCAATCAACAGTGCATTGACACTTCATAAATTGTTCGTAAGTACAGCCAGGTCAAATTACCGTTTTACCCCTATAGTTATATCTAACTCTTTAAGTACCATTGATCCCTCTAATGAACAATTAGTCATAGTCAAAATATGACCAAACCCCTTTCAGGCCAAGAGAGAGTGAAGCGCATCATTGTTCAAGTCCCAGAATCAGTTCTTAAGAATACAATTTATCTTCTTACGCTGACTATAGGGAATGAGTGAATTCCTTCTTATGTAGCTGTGTTCCCAACTCCTCAGTCAGACGAATTCCCAAAATAGTAGGCTTATTGAGTTGGCGAATCTGGCCACTCTCACCCATACAAATCAAAGAATTGCTCTTATAGGCAGGAGTTCACAACTCACTCAGGATTAAGGTCAAGTCACCTATGTGAAATATAAGTCTCTTCTAGCAACTGCATTATAAAGAGAGGCTTAACATTTCGCGGTCTGGTCTTTATACAAACTCTTTTGTATAAGATACCTTCACTCACATGTCTCCAAAAGAATGATCAAGATCACATCATTTGTAGTACTTTACAACAATTTTAACAACTACAAAGAGAGTCATATCGATATAGGCACCCAACCTTATCTATATACTACAAACCATTTAGGTTATCACTTAAACATGATCCACTTGTATGTCTCCACATACACGTTTAAGTTACATTAGATAGTATTGGATCTTAGGTTAATGGATTATTATACAAGTAATATAAAATTAATCAATCATTGATTCAACTAACATAAAACTACAAGGTTTTATGGCATCATAAGGATGGCCCCCGACCCCGTCTCCCTTTCCCATTTCATTTCCCATCCCTGCAGAATTCCACACGGAGACCGGGGCGAAGATTCCCAAGAGGGATTCGCGGGATCAATGATATAATTTATGTTAAAATAAATTATAGAATTATTATTTTATAATATTATATAATTTATATTACATTACATAACACATATTATATTTTTTAAAAAATGAATTATGTTTATAACACAACATTTATATTTCTAAATATCTTTATCTTTGTTTAGTATAATTCTATATTTTAAAATTTGAAATTCAAAATCTAGATACAGTGAAAACATAAAGATATATTTAAAATTTGCACAATAATCACAATAATCCGAAAACAATTTTTCAGAAACAGAATCTAAGTTGTCTACCAAAAACATATTTACTAAACTAAATAAATCTAAAAACATAAAACATATTCTAGATTCTCTACCGAGCAAGTCTTAAATTTGACTAATTTTTTTTATATGATTAGTTACACAGACAACTTGAATTTAAGAACGAATTACTCAAATTTTTTAATAGAAAGAAATAATTATTAATCAAATTATTCATATATATATATATATATATAGATTTAAAGGTTAAAATCAAAGGCTTTCAATATCTTAATTAAAAAATAAAACTTGAAATTCAAATATAATGTTTATATAATAATAACAATGTGACATTAAATTATTATAGTAAATAAATAAAAGAGGTTAATAGGACAAAAGCACATGAAAAATGATTTTTCATCTCTATTTTTCGGAATTTTTTCTCTCCCTCCCTCCCTCATTTCATGCCTAAACGGGAAGTTCAACCCCATTTAAGACGAATCCCCACGAAGAAAATGAACATCTCTAATGGCAATTTATGATAAGCCATAAATATTTTCTTCTATAAAATTTTTGAACAAACGTTTGTGGACAAAATTCATTTTCTCCTTTTGCCATGAGTACGTAATCAATTACGTTAGACTGAAGTAAGATTGAAATTTGCTTATTTGCTATCAACAATTAAACTCACAGACATCCATCCAATCCATAAAAACTGTAAGGAAGCAATTCATATAAATGAAAAGAACCAGGCTACTGCAAGAAGGCATGTTCTCATTGACAAATCACAATAGAAAAGGGTAAAACTCTTAATCTATGCCAATATTATCATATATGCCTAAGTTGGAAAATCTTTGACTATCAAACCAAGTAGCATTCTAACTTTGTATTCCCACAATGGAAATTTAGAACATCTTATGTCCCTTCATAAGTTCCCTTGACAAAAGGGCCTCTAGCCTAATGAAACTCATAAGCTAGACAATGATTTTATTGCCTAGTCTGATTAAATACGACATCAATCATATCAATGAAAATAAAATAATACCGTTCCAGAGATACATAAAAAATAACAAACCTCAAAGAAAGTTATGGTTTCTTCCCATTTAGGAGAATGCATATAATTTTAACTTGTGTAACATGGAGTGTTGAACATAGATATAGGTGTACAACATTAGGAAATCCACCTCAAATTCTTTAGCATTCTTTAAGAGAGCCCTTGTCTATGCATATATTTGATCGAGTCTTGCAGACGCCAAAAAAACACATCAGCAATATGCATTTTGTTGATTCATTGGAGGTAGGCCCGACACCCAACCGATCTCACAAACTAAGTTGAAGGAAGTTTTCCTGGACCAATTCAATGACGACAATATCCATAACAAGAAGATCTATTGACGCATAATAGGACACCATTAGCTCTCTTCGCCATCATCTTGACGAACTCCAGCTGAAGTTGTCTCCGGAAAGAACTCTTCATTGGGATACATCTTCTGAAATAGCTGTCAAGTACAAAAACCAATAACAGATAACATCAATAACATGTCTAGCGTGAATAAATTCGTTAAAATGGGAAAAGGTTGGAACCAGGTTATCCCTCATGCATGCAAGGGAGCAACACTCGAAATATGTCATGGACATGTTCATTGAGGATCTAATGGATCCTGGATGTGGTTACTAGATTTCTGACATGAAGCAATTGTGTGGGAGGGAATAAATTATTTCTTAGAGAACACTGGAAGGAGGTTCCATACAAAGGGAAGTAATATATGCAACTAAACGACTATGTCAAAGAAACTGTATACCTCAAAAGTTGCATTCAAAAGGTCATCGTAGTTCAGATTTCCATCAGGCATAGGAGTGAAGCTCACTGATCCAAATTGACCCTGACACAATTAACAACACATTACTGGTAGAATTACATTGCATATCAGCTGATCAAACAAAAGATTTAGTCTTCCAATTACAAACATCATCCCGAATGATTTAGTTCCCTACTATAGACCAACAATGAACTTTATAAATTAATTGTATGCCTTCAAAACATCAAAATTCAGTTCTCTAAAGATTAACCGTATACCTCCAGAATTTTATTCATTGAAGTTACTTTCTTTATTTCTCTCAATGGAAACCATTAACTTCACAGAAAGGATATAAAGGTGCAAAGAAACGAAATCAAAAAGAAAAAAAGTACACCCACCAAAGAAGCGATACCAATACAATATAGCACAAGAATCACGATCCAACAGAAACCAACAAATTAACCACCACAACAGAATTAAGATCATCAAATTTATTTTTCAAGGACTCTGCTGCACCGCAATCATAAAAGAGAAACAAGTTCTTAACAATATCACAAAATACATCATCGAAATGACCGATTCCATCGTTTATAGTCGAAAAGAATAGTCACAAGATGGCCAAAAAGAAGGATGACTGGATCAGATCTTTTATTCTATTGAAAGATCGATGATGTGCCTAAAAGCTTAAAAACCATTATCCAAAGAAAGTGTTTTTTTTTTTTTTTTTTTGGATATCTGTAGGCTAGTTTACGCACACCTCAACTGATCTCACAGGATAACCCACTTGACTCTACAAATATTTTGATGTCAAGAAAACTTGGAGAATATTAAATTCTAGAAAGATAGCCACCATAGATTGAACTCATAACATAACCTCTTACCCTTTATCAAGGGGATGTTCCCTTATTTAAGAAAGTATTTTAGAAGTTATCACAAGAAAAACCAAAGAAAACGTGCAAGATTATTGGTGGAATGGATTACTTAAAAGTTCTTTTTTGTTTCTCCCTTTTTCTAGATGAGAAATTAGAGAATTTCATGTTTTCAGATATGTGTTTGGTAAGCGATTCAGAAATTGGATTCTGATTTAAACAATTGTTTAAAATGTGTTTGATACTATATATATTTATAGATCATAAAACTAGTTGCAGTTACCCACTAATATTTAGTTGACAATAAACTATCATTAATTTATTTATGAATATGATTTCTTAAAAAAAGAAATTAAATAATAATTATTTTGTAATATTATATAATTTATAATACATATTATATTTTTCTAAAACTGAATTGAGTTTATAACATGACATACTATATTTCTAAATGTTTTTATCTTTATTTAATATAGTTATGCATTTTAAATTTAATATTCAAAATTTGGATACACTGAAAACATCAAAATGTTCTTTCAAAATTTGCACTATTTGGATCACAGAATCCGAAAATAGTTTTTAGAAACATAATCTAGGTTGTTTACTAAACACATATTTTTTGAACTCGGTAAATCTGAAGACATAAAAAATAATCCGGATTCTCTACCAAACAACCCTAAGCTTTCACTAGAATAAATGAAAGAATACAAAATAAAAGGTCCACAAGCATACAAAAAATAGCCTACACCAAAGGAGCCAAGCAACTCACTGTACAAAAAATCACAATACTAATAATAAGATGATGCATGAAGTTTTAAGTATATTTCTTGAGAACTTTCTCGCAATTCTTGTGAGGTTCTTTGGGTCTTTGTATCTGTTTCTTGGTTGGTCTTTGTTAAGTTTTTTAAGTTTGGTAAAGTGTTGTTTTACTACAGTTCAAGTTTAGATCTTCGGATTTGACCATTTGGTTTGTTATTGCTTGGTAAAGGTTGTTGTCCGGCCTATAAACATGTGTATTTTTTTCTTGAAAAGGAAACATAACTTTTCATTGATAAAATGAAAAGAGACTAATGCTAAAGGATACAATAACAAATGTACTTTGTGGAGTTAATATTGAAGAAAATAGGCTGCTGGTCACTGCATCAAGGTTGAATTGTAAAATAAAATCATTACCGTTTATGTATCTTGGGATTCCTCTTAGAGGATAACCAAGGAAGGTGTCCTTTTGGCAGCCAGTTATTGGTAAAATCCAAAAGAAATTGGATAGATGGAGGCAATTTAATTTATCAAGAGAAGGTAGGCTCACCATGAATAAGGTGGTTCTTTCTAATCTCCCAATTTATTATATGTCCTTTGCAATCCTTTGAAAGTATTTACGGAAATAGAAAAGATAATGCGGAATTTCTTTTGGGAAGGGTCCAACGGAAGCAAGATTGTTCATCTTGTCAAGTGGTAGTTGGTTTCAAAACAGCAAAAACACGGAGGTCTTGGCCTTGGTGACCTGAAAGACAGAAACATGGCTTTATTGGCAGAATGGGGATGGACGTTTATTCATGAAGAGGAAGCTCTTTGGTGCAGTTGTAAAGAGTATACATGGGAGTGGCTCATATGATTGGCATATGTCCGGAAAAGAGGGAAGAAGCCTTAGAAGTCCTTGGATAAATATTTCTCGAGCTTGGTTACAAGTTGCAGATTTTGCTTCCTTTAATCTTGGCCGTGGCACTAGAATCTCTTTTTTGGCATGACAATTGGGTGAATTCTTCTTCCTTGAGTACATTGTTTCCAAGATTACTCAGAATTGCTTCTAATCCTAATGGATTGGTTTGAGCGTTGGGATTCGATTACTTTATCATGGGAATTCAACTTCAGAAGATTTTTAAAAGAAGAAGAGATGCTGGATTTTCATAATCTTTTGGGTCTTTTAGATGGTCAAAGAGTAGTCAAAAGCAAGACTCCAGAACACGGTCATTGGACGCTTCAGGAGTGTTCTCAGCTAAGTCTTTGTTAAGACATTTGGCTTCATCCTCTCCGATCGATAGCAAGTTGCACAAAAATCTATGGAAACCAAGCTGTCCAAGGAGAATTAACATCATCATTCGGGTCATGATTTTTGGGTCCCTTAATTGTTCAAAGACTCTTCAAAGGAAGCTGCCAAATCATTCACTTTTGCCCTCAATTTGACTCCTTTGCATGAAGGATAATGAAGATTGTCAACATATCTTCTTTGATTGTCACTTTTCTAAGGAATTGTGGAGAAAGCTATTCTGGTTGTTTAACTTTCATAGGGTCTTTCGTAACATCTTTAAGGAAAATGTGTCTCAGCTCTTATTAGGCCCATCCTTAAAAGCACATTTGCATCAGTTGTGGGTTAACGTTGTCAAAGCTATTCTTTCAGAGATTTGGTTTGAAAGGAACCAATGCACCTTTCAAGACAAGTCACTTCAGTGGTTTGACTGTTTTGAGATTGCTCGAGTCAAAGCTTCCTCTTGGTGCTCTCTTTCCAATTTTTTTTTTCAGATTATTCAGTTCAAGACATTAGCTTAAATCAGAGTACTTTTATTTTCTCTTCTTCCACAAAATAAATTGTTATCGCTTGCCAAACATTTGTCTTTGTTCTTGATTTGTTGAATTTCTGGATTTTGGTTTCTGTTTCCTACCATGTATTTTGAGCAATAATCATATTTCATTATTTCTCGATTTTTGCATGCCATCCTTGCGCAAAAGCCATGCTAATCTTCTTTGTATTGTTCCAATTTTATCAAGTGTCCCCAAAGGGACCTCATTTCATTATTTCAATAAAAAGGCTTGTTTTCATTTAAAAAAAGTGTTTGGAATGTATTGCATCATAAGACCTAATGGATAATTACAAAAATCCTTGTGAAACTAACACTTAGATAGAAGTGTTAAACCTTGGCAGAGATAGGACAATGAGAAACTATAGTATTTGCTTCTTATTCTTGGTTTCTTGTGTTTTGTAATTCCTCTCCAGCTTCTTATGACTTCTTAGTGTTTCAGTTAGACCTTTTGTACTTTTCTCTCATCACCAAAACAGTTTCTTTGGAAGAGGTAAGGACACGTATATTTATATTTTACGTGAGTGGCACCAATCATTATGATGGTTTGATCAAGAAACAAAAAAACAGTTTTGCAGGCATCAAGCAATTCTCACCGCACATGAGTCCTGAACGTATAATGCACTCCAAAGTAAATCAAAATCTTTATCTTCTGCATTGGTATCTTGATCTACAGAACTAGCATCAGGACAATCAGAAACAAAGAGAGACATGATTGTGTTTATAGCTGAACGAACCATCTCTTTCCCTTGATTAGCATTATCACATAAGGTAGATATGTATATGACAAACCTACACAAGAAAGGCAACACTGTAAAACAGGCTCCAGTGGCATGAATGGAAATGATATAAAAGCGTGTGAAACAATAAAAATGATTAAAACAAAATACGTTCGTGTTTCAAAGAAATATATTTATTACACTACTTTTTAGATTTTGTTTTTTTTAAAAAAAAAAACTCATAATAATTTAAGATGTTCCTATTAACCAAACTGCTCACAACAAATAACTGTTGAGATTAACTGCCATTGTAATCAGTACCCTGCTTCTCAACTATAACCATAACCATCACCACCACTTTCTTTTTGGCAAAAATGAAGAGGGATGACAGGGAATTTATAGGAGAACTGAAGCATATGCTCACCCCTGCTGAAGGCCATTTGTCAAATGAATGCCCTCAGATAAAGTCCATAGCAATCACAATACAAGTAATCAGATACAAGAGGAAGGTGGAACTGATGAAGAAGTAGACTATCTAGAACCAGACAATGGTGATCATTTATCGTGTGTTCTGCAGAGAATCTTGCTAACCCCAAATAATATACATCCACCAAGGCATTCTTCATTCTGAACCCATTGTACTATTGAGGGAAAATTGTACCAAGTAAATTTTTATATATATATATAAAAACAACTTTCATGGAGAAAAAAAACGAAAGAATGAAAAGTTTGCCAAGTAATTATAGGCAGTAGTAGTAGTAAAAAATTAGTTTCAAGAAAGCTGGTTCAGGCTTTAAACTAAAAATGGATCCCCAGCAAGCTGGATCAAAATGGGGGAGAAGCTCAAGCCACTGGAATTTGCATTGTTTCTTTATCAATAGAAAATAACTATAAAGACCAAATAATTTGTGACATTCTAGACATGGATGCTTGCCATGTGCTATTAGGAAGGCCATGACAATTTGACATGCAAGCCATACATAAAGGACGAGAAAACACTTACGAATTCCATTGGATGGGACGAAAATGTTAGTTTTACTTTGGGAAATGCCTTATATGACTCAGGAAAAAAAATCACAAAAAATGATAGATCCCTTTTCACCATTATTGGGGATGCAAATTGCTACAACTAAGACTGGAATTTGGGGGCTGCTGCCCAATTCGAATAACCATTCTCCAAATAATTTTCAACACGATAATGCATTGCAAGTACTCAGAGAATTCCTGAGCTAATAAGGGAACCAAAAGATCTACCTCCCATACGAGATATGCAACATCACATTGGCATGCCACCCGATTCTTCATTACCAAGCCTTTCACATTATAGGATGAACCCACGAGTTTACAATCTTAAAAGAACAAATTCAAAATCTTCTCGATAGAAGTAGAAACACAATGGAATCTGATAAGTGAGATTTCGAGTCAGTGTTTACATGATCTTCTTCTGTACAAAGAAATGATTGAGCGAAATAATGAGTCACCATCGATACCGACACATCTAAGAATGCCAAATGTTCAGGAATTCCTCACAATTTTTTCTCAATCTAATAAACCTAATATCTTTTTCACATGCATTGGATTCAAAATTGAAGACTTCCACCTAAAGACAATATCTGATATTGCCTAACCAATGGGGCTGGTGATAAGACATTAAAATAGCACCTAGATGACTGTGAGTCTGTGACTTTAATATGACATTCGCAAAAACTATTGGAGGCCACAATGCACAGTCCTTGAGCATTTCTTACATAACAAGGTAGTTATTTTGTTAGACAAAACAAGCATATCAATTAGAAATAATTTCTCATTAATAAAAATGAAGTAAGAATAGATTAATAGAAAGAAAGGACAAGGAAATATAAGACAACAATGAAGTTATTTCCAAGAGTCAAATGAACTCACATATCCTCCGGACAAACAGCTAAATTGCCACCTATTTGGAGAACCCGAATCGATGAAACTTGCTCAGGAAACAAAGCTATGATGGAGGAAGGAAAACTGTTAATGCTCTCCTGCTAAATGGTTTGATAACATACATACATAAAAGCAAGGAAGCTTACTTTTAGGAGGATAAACCAACAGGAAATTCTTAACATCTGATACTAAGGAGTGCTTTGTAATGCATATTCCTCTAGCCACCTTGTGGTTAATTTCTCTCAGGCTAACATCTTGAAGACTTTCTAGAGATAATTTTGACAGGCGAGGAACTATGAAGCATGGATCCAGCACCAACTGTTGACTAAAGATGTCCTGTCCAGAAGCCAACCGAACACCCTTATAATGCTCATTACTCTGCAATATTTCAATATGTACTATATCAATCCATTTTCACCTCAATGGAAGAGTTGATTAGTTCATTCCCAGTAGTCCACACAAGAAAAAAGAAAAACATACTATTATAATTCTAAACCTTGTCCTTTAATAGAGCAGCCACAGGCATCCGCAGTACCTATACAACAAAAAGAAGATGTAAATAAGAGTAGAAGTTTAACCTTATCATGGAAAAGAAAGACAAAGATGAGTCGGGTAGACCTCTTGATATTTAGCAGAAGTGAAAAGAAAAAATGAGACCAACGTTTATATTTCAATTAAGAGATCTATCTAATATACAATATATAAAGAAGAAAATTGATTGACCAAGTAAAATAGACATAGTATTAGCAATCGCACCACACAAATAATGCAATAAGAAAGATTTTTAGTAAATGGTCCTCAATCTTCATATGTCACGTTCTACCAAAGGAGGTCTAAGCAATATAAATTTTATAACAAGCAAGTTTCCTTGGACATTAACTTCTTATAACCACCCAATTCCCGAATTAGAACCCCCACCAAAAATCAACCTTTAAACATTGTGAATCACCACATTGACTACATGGCATCAAGCCACCAGAAAAGGTGCTTCTCTATGTCATGAATCCTGTACCAGTTTCTTTGATCTACCCAAAAAAAAAAGATGATGATAATCATAGTAATGCCAAGATCAATCTTTAAAACAAATCATGATAATGCAAGGAAATGAAATTAAGCCCGGCACTTAACAATCTCTAAGTGATGTAGAAACGAAACCGGTACATTAAGAAGGAGAAGTATGAAGATGAGCTATGCTATTTAACAGAAAAAATTGAGGGCATTCCATGAAAGAAAGACATTCTATTGGGGGAGAGAGGTTAGAATTCTTGCAATGGAACTTACATAAAGACAACCTTTGACTGCAGCTCGACGGCAAAATGCTTGAGAAAGCTCCCCTTGACCATAGATAGGATATAATAAAGCTCCTTGTGCATTTTGAAATCTAGTAAGAATTAACACGGTAATTTTTTTTTTTTTTTAAATTGAAGAACATAGATTATGTAATGTCCTTAACTATATGTGTACATTTAAATTAAATATCAAAAAGAAAATAAACAAAGTAAATAAAATATGTGGCACAAGAAATGTTATTCTGTTTGCTATAGAGGTAAGGACAATCAGCACTATGGCAACAGGGGAATTCGCATTTTATATTGATCTACAATTTCAAATTACAAAAATGCATGCTGGAGTTTGTGTCAATGAAAGCAATCAAAGCCATAATTAATAAAATTTACTAAGGTAGGATTTATCATTTTGCTATGTCTCAAATGATTATCTGATATATTCAAATCCTGATGAGTGTCTCTCTGACGTGCTTGTGCACATTTGAGAGAAATATACAGATGAAAGGTGAGTCCCCATAAACAAGTCAAACGTGAACTTAAAAAAGATAATATATATATAAAAACCATAACACAAATGATAATAACCTGCCAATCGAAGTGTGGTAAAGAGCTAGACGGTCGATTCCTTCTTTTGTAAGTAATCTGTTTTTACCAACTTCAATGTCGTTCTGATCATAATCTGCCAAGGATATGGCATACAGAATTATCCTACACGTTGGAACACGACAGGAAATCATACTTGTGGTAAACTAAGTAGTCTAGTTGAAATCTGGATGTAATAGTTGTTTAGAACTTTTTGTTTGGGATTAATAACCAAAGTTGAATATCAAATATGATAAGCACAGGGTTATTTAGAACTTGAAAAAGAGAAAGTTGAACACACATGCACAAAACAATCTAACTGATTGACTTACGACTTCATCTTCTGAGGCAACCGCAATTTATTCAAGAACTCCACAAAAGGACTATCCAAGTCCTCTTGGGAGATTTTAGAATTTTCATTATCCTCGGCGGGATCCAAATGGTGCTGAACAAGTTTGAAAAACCTCATCAACTGGTTCTTCTCCGTCAGACTCAGACTCTTGTCCTTAAATATGGCTGCTCGAGAACCAGGCACATTAACCAATTTTCCATTCTGATCCCACAAATAGCTCGCATCAATGCTCTTAAATTCCAAATACTGGTGAACACCCAGTTTCAGAACAGCGTCGATGCATTTATCAGCACAAAACAAAACCCTCGGTCCAGCCAAATCAATGTTGAACTTTCTGGAATGCTCTTGAAGGACTTCAGGTGCGTAAGAGGAGATTTCAACATCTGAGTACAGAGATCTAGTTTGAAGATCAACAGAGACATAATCAAGAGCATCGTCGGAAGCGGAGGGTCGCAATGGCAGTGAAGGGACAGAGGCGGAATTGAGAAAGGAGGCGAGGTCGTGGAGAGGAAGAGTGGCGAAGTGACCTCCGTAGTAGGGGTTAGGGTCAAGGTGGAGGACCGTTTTTCCAGCAGCGGAGGCGGCGGCGGCGATGATGGATTCAGGTAAACCAGTGCCGACGACGATTAAGTCAAAGGTGGAGGGATCGATGAGAGGGTGTGGAGAGAGGTCGGTCATGTTAGAGCAACTAAACAGTGATTCGCTCCACTCCGAAACAATCTCCAAACTTCTTTCTCCGGCCTACGGTCAAAAAACTGCTATACCATTGGATTGGGACCGACTAACTCGTCATAGTCGGTCACCGAAATTTAGAAAATGGAAATTAACCGGTAAAATTAGAGAAGCTTTGGTGGATGAAAAAAATCACATGAAATTTCTACCTGGGTCAAATTTTGAGGTGTATTCGAGATTTGGCCCATCTTTCAAAAATACTCGAACTTTTGTCTTTCAATGACGTCAGTCGCGTGTGAAATATCTGTTTAGTTCTCAAAACTTTTGAAGACACATGCACATCTCAGTTTCTCGCTTGTTCATCTCGTTTCATGTTCATTCATCTCGTTCTTGTAATTAATATCCCGCCAGTTTGCATGTAATTAATAGCCATTGTATGAATTTCCGAATACTTCGAAAAACCCACAATTCTTTCAAATCAATTTAATGAAAAGTGTTGTGCACGCTAAGTCCCACTAAGATAACAAAACATTTTGACCAAATCGAGTATCAACCATTCTCATAAAACGTTCTCTCTAAAAAAAACCATAACATTTAGCTGCAAAGTTTTCCAAAAATATGAATTTGTAATGTTCTAATCGTTGTTGAATCAACACATACCAGAAATTTCACACTCCAAGTAAGTATAAACATGTAGTACGTTGTTTCTCATTTACTTAAATCGTACGAGTTGTGATAGGAACGGTTTGTTTGTGAGTTGGTATTATGCTACTATAGATAGGCAAGAGGAAGAAACGATAGTGAGGCTAGTCCAACGTGAGGAAGGAAATACCGTGTACAATCTATTAAAGGAGAAAAATAAATGAGAGTGATTGTTAACAAGAGAAAGAAATAAGAGGAATGAACAAGAGTTGTTTACAAGAGTTTTACAGAATCTAAAATTTTAAATTCACTCGTTTGTGTATTAAGGATGGACGAGAAGCAACTGTTCGCTCGATTCGGAGGGTCATGGGATGAGAAGTGTTGAATACAGAACTTTTCTTATATTTCTTATGATGATTTTACAAGAGGAAGCATCCTTTATATATACACCTATGATAGCTAATTAAGGAAAACATTATAACAGTAAAAATATACATATGGAAAGAATAGAAGTAAACCCAAATTACAGAGAATGAAATTATATATATAAGGTAAGAGGTTCTTTCCCATATTCGACACTCCCCCTCAAGCTGGGCAATATATGTTGATTAAGTCTAGCTTGATTTTTAAGTCTTCAAACATATTCTTGGAAAGGGCCTTTGTTAGTATGTCAGCAATTTGCCTCTTGGTAGGTATGTAGTTGAGTGAGATGCTTTTGTTTTCAATTTTTTCTTTAATAAAGTGCCGATCAATGTCCACATGTTTTATGCGATCATGATGGTCTGGGTCTTTGGTGATACTGATAGTAGCTTGATTATCACAGTGTACCTCCATTGGTTCTTCTGATTTAATTTTAAGCTTAGATAGAGTGCTTTTGAGCCACATTCCTTCACATATTCCTTGAGCTAGAGCTCTTAGTTCTACTTCAGCACTGCTTCTGGATACTACAGATTGTTTCTTGCTTCGCCAGGTGACAAAATTTTTCCAAACAAAGGTGCAATATCCGAAAGTTGACCTTCTGTCTGTTTTTGAGCTTGCCCAATCGGCATCTGTGAAGATTTCGTTGTTTCTTTTCTTAGATTTCTTGAAGTATAATCCCTCTCCTGGAGTTCCTTTCAAGTACCTGAGTATTCTGTATACAGCTTGCATATTGTCTTTTGTTGGAAAGTTCATAAATTGACTTACAAAGCTAACTGCAAAACAGATATCAGGTCTTGTGTGTGTTAGGTAAATCAATTTTCCAACTAGTCTTTGATATTGATCTTTGTTAACCAGTTTGTGATTGTTTTCTTTGATTATGTGATTGTTAGTGTCAATTGGAGTATTGGTAGGCTTGCATCCAAGCATTCCAATTTCCTTTAACAGGTCAATGACATATTTTCTTTGAGAAATACTCAAGCCTATTTTTTAGCGGGCTACTTCCATTCCTAGGAAGTATTTAAGATTGCCTAAGTCCTTTACTTCGAATTCCTTGGCTAAGAGAAGTTTTAGATTTCTCATTTCTTCTTCATGGTCTCCAGTAAAGATAATGTCATCTACATAGACAATGATAATTGCTATTTTACTTGTGCAAGAATGTTTGACAAAGAGAGTATGGTCAGATTGACATTGTGAGTACCCGTTTTCCTTTACCACTCTTGAGAATTTATCAAACCATGCCCTAGGGGATTGTTTTAGGCCATATAGGAATTTTTTGAGTTTGCAAACCTTATTTATAGTTTAAGTAGATCTACACCGGCCGGTATATCCATATACACTTCTTCTTCTAAGTCTCCATTAAGGAAGGCATTCTTTATGTCTAATTGGTGAAGAATCCAATCATTATTCACAACTAGGGAAAACAGGACACGAATAGTATTTAATTTTTCTCCCAAGGCAAATGTTTCTTCATAGTCAATGCCATAGGACTGGATGAATCCTTTGGCGACGAGTGTAGCTTTGAACCTATCTATTTCTCCATTAGCCTTGTACTTGATGGTGAAGATCCATTTACATCCTACTGTTTTCTTTCCTGGAGGTAGGTCTGTTATTTCCCATGTGTGGTTCTTTTCCAAGACCTTTATTTCGTCTAATACAGATTACTTCCAATTAATGTCATTGAGGGCTTCATAGACATTGTTTGGAATGTAAACTTGGGATAGTATGGTTGTGAATGCTTTAAATTTGGGAGAGAGGTTTTTGTAGGACAGGTAGTTTTGTATGGGATGCATCGTACAGGTTCTTACCCCTTTCCGTTTTTCAATAGGAAGATCAATGTCTTCATTAAGTGTTTCAGCTGTGGAGTTGGAAACGTGATTTTTCCGTATTTCGGTTGGGTTTTGATTGAGTACTGGTGCATGTTCAAGGGTGCTCTTCCTTCTAGTATAGACTATAGGGTCTTTCCTACTTTCTGATGGGCCTTGATTGGGAATATCCATTTCATGTGTATAAGGAACATATGCAGCACTCTCTTCAAAGAGATCTAGTTTTTGGGTTTCTTCGATTTCCAAAAGTTTTCCGTTTTCTATGATGGTGGAAGGTTCAATGGTGTCTTGTTTTTTGAAGTAAGGTTGGGTTTCAAAGAAGGTTACATCCATGGATGTATAGAACCTTTTTGTAGTTGGTGAGTAGCATTTATACCCCTTTTGACTTGGAGCATAACCGAGAAAGATGCATTTTATTGTCTTAGGATCTAACTTACTCCTATTGGGTCTATGATCTTGGACAAAGACTGTGCAACCAAATATTTTTAAAGGGACTTGAGAAAAAAGTCTATCATGTGGAAATACTTCCTTAAGTTTTTGTAAGGGAGTTTCGAAGCCTAATATTCGAGAGGGCATTCTATTAATAAGGTAGGTGGCTGTTAGAACCACTTCTCCCCAAAAAAGTTATGGGATGTTAGCGTAACACATTAAAGCTCTAGAAACTTCTAGGAGGTGTCTGTTTTTTCTTTCCGAAATTCCATTTTGTTGGGGAGTGTTAGGACATGTACTCAGGTGGGCAATACCTTTTTCGTTTAGAAAAATTTTCAAGGAAGTGTTAAAATAATCCTTAGCATTGTCAGTGTGAAGAATTTGGATTTTCGTGTTAAAGAGATTGAAAATCATGGCAAACAAATTCTGGAATATGGAAGTAACTTTAGATTTTTCTTTCATTAAAAATATCCAAGTAAGTCTAGTGTGATCATCGATAAATGAAACAAACCATTTAGCTCCTGTTATATTCTGAACTCTAGGGGTGTTCAAAAAACCCGGTAACCCGACCAACCCGGACTACCCAACCCAAACTGTAAAGGTTAGGTTGGGTTAGATTTTATTTTGGGTTGGGTTAAAAATGTTAATTCGGGTGGTTAGGGTTACCCATTTAAGGGTCGGGTCAACCCGACCCGATCCGAATATATATATTATATAAGTTAAAAAAACAGTCAAATTAAAAAAAAAAAAAAAAGAACCGGTGACCCAACCCGAAAATTTTGGGTTGGGTTGGGTTGACCCTCCAAAAAAGAATTAATAGAGTTCATTATTAGCCACCCGAATTTTTGAGTTGGTTCACAAAAAATCTTCCAACCCGACCCAACTGGACTATGTACACCCCTAACTGAACTCTACTAGGTCCCCAAACATCACTATGCATCATAGAAAAGGGATAAGAGGGTTTATATGCGCTTATCGGATATGAGGATCGAGCCAACTTTGCCATTTCACAAGACTCACATTGAAACGCCTGAGAACTTTTATTGAAAATATCTGGAAACATTCGTTTTAAATATAGAAAATTGGGATGTCCTAAACGATTATGCCATAACATTATTGTACTATCATAATTGTCTTTAGAAGCAACAAAAGTAGATGTACTAACATAATCATCTTTAGAGACAACAAAATTAGATGAACTAGATGTACTATCATAATAGTCTTTAGAAATAAAACGAGATTTGCTAAGACCTAACTCCTTGAGGCTTGAGAGCATTTAGTATGTAGAGACCCGAGGTTTCCTTAGCATTGTCAATCATCTTCCCCGAATTCAAATCCTGAAATATGCAATTATGTGAGTAGAAAGTTGCACTGCAGTTTTTCATAAACGTTAGTTTGCTTATGGAAAGAAGATTGCATTTAAGATTTGAGACATGCAACACATTTTCTAATACTAGATCTTTAGATACAAACACATGTCCAGTTCCCATTACTTTAGAATAGATACCATTGGCAATCTTTACAGTAATTTGACTGTTACAGCGTGTGTAGTTAGTTAAAAGTGAGATGTCACCTGTCATGTTATCTGATGCACCAGAGTCAATAATCCATGTACTACAATTTTATTTGGTTGCATTAAGGGCCCAAAGAAAGTTACCTGATCGTACCATTGTTGCTATGTTGGTTTCTGATTTTTTTTAGTAGGTCTCGGTTGACCGAATAGTTTTTGGAGAAGGTCCAATTGCTCCTTAGTAAACACATGATATTCAGGGTTGACGTTACCTTCTGATGATGTACTTGTTTGATAGGCCTTTCCACATATGCCTCCTGTACCTTTGTTGGGCTTCCAATCTGGTGGTTTTCCATGAATATCCCAACACACTTCTTTAGTGTGTCCTGATTTTTTACAGTATTCACACCATGGTCTTGGTTTTCGTTGCCTCAGTTTCTGTGTAGTTTTGGTTTCGATTGTAACGGTTATCATGTGTATTTGTACGTACCTCATTACTAAAGTTTCGAGCAAGTAAGGCTGATCCTTCAGGTTCTGAACTGGCAGTCACTCCTAACATTAGTTTCTTCCTACTTTCTTCTCTTCTTACTTCTGCAAAAACTTCTCTGATGTTAGGTAATGGTTTAATAGCTAAGATTCTGCCACGTACCTCATCAAGTTCTTTATTAAGGCCCAGCAGAAATTTGAACACTCATTTCTTTTCAACTATCTTTTTGAATGTAGCTTCATCTGCAATGCATTCCCACTTATGGCTTTCAAATACGTCTAGTTGCTACCAAAGTTGAGATAGTTGAGTAAAATAGTGAGTGACTTTCATATTCCCTTGCCGTAGCTCATGAATTTTGCCTTCAATTTCAAATGACTCTGCAGTATTTTCTTAGTCAGAATAAGTTTCACGAGCTGCTTCCCAGATTTTGCTTGCAATTGAAAAGAGTAAAAAACCTTCACCAATCTCTGTCGTCATGGAGTTGATTAGCCATGACATAACCATATTATTTTCTGCTTTCTATGTCTTGTATCTTTTATTAGTTTTGGTCTGGGATAGGATTTTTACTTGACAGGTAATCTTCCTTTCCTTTCCACATATGAACATCATAACTGATTGTGACCAATGTAGGTAATTCCTTCCATTTAATTTGTGATTAGTAATTGGAAGTACGGTCCCTTCAATATTGTTAGAATTTATGGATGCCATAAAAGATTGTTGATTGGCAAAATAATCGATTAAGCAGGAAATAGGGAAAAGGGGAAAAAACCGATGAAAAACTGATAAAAAATCGTCAAAGCTGGAAAAAAAATTGTCCATACCCGATTCTAGATCCGACTCATGCTTCAGACCCGAGATTTCACCTGATCCGACCCGACTTCGTTCACTCGCGGTTCCGTCCACCCAATCCGGCCCAGAAGAAACTGACCCGATTTTGACCCAACTTTGTTCGCGCGACCCGACTCAACTTAACCCGTTCCCTTGAGATTCTGTCGATGATGCTGCCACGATTTGGTTTTCGGCGATCTCCACCTATGATCCGTGACTACTCACGATCGGAGGCAAGACTTTTGGGAATCGGCACCCACAGTCGATGACTTCCGGTTGATGAACGTGTTCGTGGTCGTCGGATGAACATTTTTGTTTTAGAGAATATGTTTTTCTTTGGGTCGGATGGTCGTTGGATGAACGTTTTCGGATTGTTGGCTGGGTTTAATGCATTTTTCTTCGGACGTGAAGCTTCACGCAAGGAATCAATGGAGCTACTAGGTATGTTTGAGGTTTTCTGTTTTCTTTTCTAGGATTTCGGACGTGAAACCTATAGAAAAGATTTATAGGGTTGGCTCTGATACCATGTTATACAAAACTTTTCTTATATTTCTTATGATGATTTTACAAGAGGGAGCATCCCTTATATATACACCTATGATAGCTAATTAAGGAAAACATTATAACAGCAAAAATGTACATATGGAAAGAATAAAAATAAACCCAAATTACAAGAAATGAAATTATATGTATAAGGTAAGAGGTGATTTCCCATATTCAACAAGAAGAAACAATGCTATAATGGAAGATGTTTGAGGGGTATCCTATTGCCAATGACATTGAAGTATAGTGAATTAAGAGATCGATTATTTGACCTTATGGAAATTAATTATTCAAAGTTCAACTTGATAATGGGAGTGAAATATAAATAGGATTGTGAATGTCCTCATGTAATGATGAACGACCATGATGTTAAATTTCTACTTTTGAAGTTGGATCATAACAGACCAAGTGTTGAGAAAATCCATCAAGTGGCAGAATTTAGTGACATAAAGGCAGAATGCGAATCGATGCATGTGGGTGATATTAATAATGAACCAGATACTTTTCCATTAGTGGTATTGATGGGAGACGACAACATGAATCCATGGGATTTGTATACTCATGGCCGCAAGTGGGGTCGTAATGAGAATGTTGTGAATGAGAATATTACGAATGAGAACCTGGTGAATGAGACTCCGGCTACTAAAAGGGGTGATTCTGTCCTTGCTTTGTCCCTGATTCTCCATAATGACTGGAAATTTCATTGATAATGTGTATCGGCGAACTAAGGTAGTAGAAGAGAGTTTTCCTCCTAAAGTTCGACCATCTTCGAGTACTGTGAGAAATGGGGACCTGATCATGCAACCGCAATCTTCATCTGGATTGGATATTGAAGAAGGCCAAATTTTCTTTTGCAAGAACGATGTGAAAATGAAGTTGTCAATGTTGGCCATAAAGAATAATTTCGAGTTGTAGGTTAGGAAATCAAACAAAAAACTATATATTGTCTGATGTATCCACGAGACATGTAAGTGGGGAGTACGTGCAGTTAGAGTGGATGGTTGTGACATTTTCAAGATAAAAAAAAAATATACAGCTACCCACACGTGCTCGATTCAAGTCCTTAATCATGACCATAGGCAAGCTAGCGCGTTTGTAATTGGCCAGTTAATCAAAGATAAGTTTAGCGTTGATCGTGCTGAAACCCCATGCCATATCATTGAGGATATGCAGCTGGAATATGGTGTGAACATAAGTTACGACAAGGCATGACGTGCAAGAGAAACTACTTTCACTCTTCAAGGGTACTCCTGGGGAATCTTACGCCTTGTCGCATGTTTATGATGAAGCTTTAAAGATTCAAAATCTGGGGACCGCTTTTGAGATTGAACTTGAAGAATCTCAATACTTCAAATATGTGTTCATGGCACTAGGTCCTTGCTTAAAAGGGTTTAAAAGTTGTCGTTCGGTGATCGTTGTTGATGGAACTCATTTGAAAGCTAAGTAGAAGGCACAATGTTTGTTGGTGTTGCAATGGATGGTAATAACCAGGTGTAGCCTTTGGCATATGCTATCATCGACAATGAGACTGACCGATCATGGAAGTGGTTTATGAAAAATTTGAAAGCTTCAATTAGAGAATGCCTTAATCTTGTATTTGTTTCAGATCGACATCAGATATCACCAATGCAGTTGATGTTGTATTCCCAACAACATTTCATGGACTTTGTACATTCCACTTAAAAAGGAATATCAATAAAAACTTCAAGGATGAGACGGTGGGCAAATTGTTTGATAGTGCAGCAAGAACGTGTCAGAAGTTTGCTTTCAAAAGATATTGGGACCAAATATTGGAGTTCAAGAATGGTAGCCTTGGAAAGTATTTAGAGGATGTGGGGTATCGAGTGATGGGCACAATGTTATCAATATGTGAATTGATATGGTAACATGACGAACAATAATGTCGATTGTCGAGTATTTCAATTCGGTGACGAAAGAAGCGAGGAAACTGCTAATCACAACACTAATTGAATACATAAGGTGTTTGATACAACAATTGTTCTATGAGCGACAAAATATTTGGTTAGTTAGCACATCGACACATTCAAAATATGCAAAGGAAATTATATCATTGGAGTGTGAGAAAGCCAGGCGATACCGAGTCAACCCAATCAATTGTTACAGGTTTCATGTGAAAGATGGTGGGTTAGATGGTATTGTCAGTCTTAACACACTTGAGTGTAGTTGCAGACAATTTCAGTGTTTGGAGATTCTGTGTTCACATGCTATTGCTGCAGCTAGAGAGCAGAACATCAACTCATTCACCCTATGTAGTAGGTTTTATTCTGTGAAGTCATTTGTCCTTGCATATGCAGAATCGATATCTCCACTTGGCCATGTGATTGAATGGAAAAAACCGCCGGAGTATGCTAATGTTAAGATCCTTTAACCAAAGAGTGTCGTTCATATTAGAGTGTATCAACATGCAGCGAAAGAAACAAAGATCAATAAGCATTCAAATTCACTAATTTTGGCATAAACTAAAGCATGTTCATCTAAAATAAGAGGGTTTGGGATCATACCTTTGTAGAACTCTTCAATATCTCGATCAATCAGCAATAGTCTTCTTCGAAGAACATCGTCAACCACCTCAAGATCTTCCCCACTATCCTTTTGGAGCTTTAGAACGAGTTGTGGGACTCAAGAACAGCTTGAAGCAATGAATAAACCAGAGAGAAGCTCACAACACCACTTGCTTGAAAAACTCTTTTTCAACCCAAAATTTTCTCTAAAATTTCTATTGAATGCATGCCTCAAATTCACTCCAATCTTCTTTATTTATTGCAGGTGAACATGCAAAGAAGAACACTGTGGGAACATTTGGCATGCAGAGTTGAGTTGAGATGAGTTGATAATTATTATAGGAGGAGAATAATTGGGAGAGTCAATGCGAATAACGAGGTGAGAAATGTGAGTTAACGCAAATAAAGAGGTAATAAACCTCTTTGATAATTGGTGAACCAAACGATGGGTGGGTTTATTTTACCCACCCAACCCAACCCAACTTAACTTGGGGGGCCAAACACCCCCTACATGAGTTGCAATTCATGCTTGGTAGAGGAGGAAATGGTGTTTGTGTGAGCATGTGGAAGATGGGTAATGGAAAAACTTGATTTTCCATTTTGTGCATGATTTTTAACTTTTCAATTTTTCTTAAAATCAAAACTGATTTTCAAAATATATTTTTGATTTTAAAACTAAAATTTTAATTTTATAAAATTAATTTTTAAATAATAATAATTAATTTAATATCAAATATTAAATTAATTTTTGCACAAATCCATCTTCATATATTTAATCATATTTAAATATATATTCTCATATTCCATTTAATTTTAATTTGAACGTTTCAAATTAGCTTATCAAGCTACTCTAAAGCTTATCCATTTACAAGCTAGTAGGGACCTCGCGGACCTACAGATCATGGGCTTCAACAATCTAAGATTAATCGGCTAAACTCATTAGACCGATCTAACCCTCATTCGTTAACTAATGGGTCACTCCACCATAGTTGAATTTCCCTCACTGTAGATATATTGTGTCCATTTAATATAACCATAATCAATAAGTTGATCATTCACAGGTTGTTCGTAATCACAACTAGGTCAATATAACCATTTTACCCCTGTGAATACATCTTATTCCTTAAGTTTCCATTGACTCTCTAATGAACAATTTTGATTCATAATCTCTATGAATCAAATCCTTTCTCTATCATGAGAAGGCGGGGCTCCGATTATTCAAGACCTGGAATCAGTACTTAAGAGAACAACCTATCTACTAACCCTAAATCGGGTAGAAGTGAATTTCATCTTGCAGGGCTATGTCCCCAGCTATTCAACCGGTCTTGTCCCCAAAATAGGAAGCTTATTGAGCAATGTTGTTGAACTACTCTCACCGTTTGCAGAACAAAGGATAATCCCGAACAAACAGGAGTTCATAGCAAGCTCAGAATTAAGATCGAGTTAACCTAGGTTACTTAATAACTGAAATAGTCAGTTTTAATAGTAAACGATCGTTATAAAAAAAGTGACTATTTTCCCAATCCAGTCTATATACAAACTCATCGCATAGGATGCCCCCACTCACATATCTCAACATGAACGATCTGTGGATCATATCGTTTGTAGCACTTTACAATATCTTGTAACAACTACAGAGTAGGCCACATCCAATAGTATTACTAGGATGAGATACCCAATTTCATCCATATACTTATTAGACCATTTTAGTTCTATACTGTCAACTTGATCCTGTTTATGTCACTACATAAAGTTACAGTATTCAGACTATAGCTATGGATAAGTTTATTGGATTTTCATAATAGAATGCAAAATCAACAATTTATTATTATTGATAAATAGAATGTTTAACACAAACTGCGAGTTCTAGGACATTTCCAACAGTTCAAGTAGAACAGAGGCGGGTACAGAGGATCCCGTCCGCTGGAGAATATCAACCCTCGAGAAAATGCAAACAATGTGGTGGTGTCGGCCACAATAGACAAACTTGTAATGAGCCACTCGTGAATATAAACAGTTTGTTAACATTCACAAGTTGTACTAATTTTTACATTCACAAGTTGCATGTTTTTTACATTCACAATTTGTACTATTTTTTATATTCACAATTTGCACAAATAAGTATACAACTTGAAAAATACAATCTAGTAAATGAATGTATCAGCCCATAGCTCACAAGCATATTGGAATCCAAAGTCTGCCATCTTTTTTTGAACCAACACCCCTTTCGTTGGAGATCTGGTAAGCATATGCTCAAAAAATTTTAAACAGAAGATACCACAATATAATGTGTTGTGACCTTGTATATCTCCCGTTTCTGCACAATAAACTTGCATGGGTCATGAAGTAAGTCTGGTTTCTTTTGATAAAGCATGCAAAAGTGAGCCAATGACGACAATGTATGTGTCAAAGGAGTCAACATTAGTGCAATATCATCCATTGAGATGTACGATGGCATGAAGTCTCCGTCCTCTATTCACATCAATCATGATCAAGATCCAATGTTCACGTAGGTTGATTGCACTATACATGTAGTCTACATTAGTCCTGTTGGGGTTGATGCCCTAAAGTCTCGCATCTTATAGTTTGTAAACAGTACATACGAACATCTGTGATTGTTAATATATGATATTTACTTCACAACTTGTTGTTTTGCTCATTTACTTGTTTTAGTTGCTTTACCACAAACCAATAAACATCAAATCCTTGGTTATTTGTATGTGACTCAAGTATGTATATGGTGACATACAAGTGGATCATGTCTTGAGTGATAACCAAAATGGTCTGTAGTATATGGATATAGAAGGGAAACTTTATCCCGGTAATGCTACGGACGCGACCCGCTTTGTGGAATGGTCACAAGAATTGTGACTTGCCACAGATGATCTGATCCTGATCATTCGTGTCAGGGACATACGAGCGGGGACGTCCTATACAAAGAATTTGTATAAGACCTGACCACGAAGTGTTAATATCTTGTTATATAACACTGTTCATGACAGAGACTTCACTTCACTAGGATGACCAGAGGTAACATGACCTCAATCCTGAGTGAGTTGGGAACTCCTGCCATTGAGGCCGGTCCTTTGATTTGTATAGGTGTGAGTGGCCAAGTCGCCGATTCAAACCTACCATTTTGGGAATATGTCTAATTTGGGAGCTGGGAACTTAGCTACACAAAAAAGATTTCACTCCTTCCTGAAGCAGGGGTAAGTAGATAGATGGCTCCCTTAAGGGCTGATTTCGGGGCATGAACAATGTGGTGTCACACATCTTCTCTTGGCCCGAGAGGTGTTCACACATAGTTGGACTATATTGTATTGTTCATTAGAGGAATCAGTGGTACTTAAGGAGTGAGATGTAACTACAGAGGCAAAATGGTAAATTGGCTCAGCTGTACTTACGAGCATTTGTGAAGGGTCATCGTACTCATGATTGGTTATATCCAATGGACACATAAATATATCTGTGGTAAGAAGAGTTTAGATGTTGGTCTTTAGTGGAATTACTGACAGTTAACGGATGGTGAATCTAGGTAGCTTGGATAAAGTCGAGAACCACAGGTTCATTAGGTCACTTGGGTAGCTTGGATAAAGTCGAACCAGTGTTTGGATTAATTTGAAATGTTCAAATTAACAAGAGGAAGTACAATTATATATGATATAATTGGAATGGCTAATTATATAAGATTGACTAAATATATGAGATACATTATTTTGGAGGAAATTAGATATAAATACGATTTATATCAAATATAGGAAAAATACTATAGTAGATATATGATATCAAACTATAGGATATAAATATAATATGATTATATTTATTAAATAAATTAATTGATTAATAATTTAATAATTAACCAATTTTCACGTTTTGTAAGTGGGAACGTGGGCAGCGAGGGTTAAGGTAACCGGCGGGATACAAGTTGAAAATCTTTTTCAATTTGTGAAGGAATTCAATAGTACAAAAGAAAACCTGCGCCCAAAAGAAATCGTGAAAGATTGATCGCCGAGAGCCTATACGATAGATTCTCAATCATCTAAACGATTGTCTAATTCACGCATTCCCTAAACGATCGTACATCAATTTCCTAAATAATCGTCCAGTATTTCCTAAACGATCTTGTAGTTTTACTATATGATAAGTGTCCCCGCTATACGATAGCGAAGTTCTTCTCATGCGCGTTTGTCGTCTACACGATTTCTTCTCCTTCGTCTTCTACCAAACTCACCGAAGCCCACTCTCTGGGTTTTTGACGCCGAGGATACCTGGGTCTCCCTATTGGTGGTGTTATCCCTGACTCCTTGTTCATGTACGTTCAGATCGTGCAGTATCAGACGAGAGACTTGGGGGGGGGAGGGTGTTGGTAGATCGGTGGAGTTCTTCCGTTGCTGTGGATTCATATATTCGAAGATCGTCTTCCTCTGGTAATGAACCCCTCTCTATGCTTTATTGTATACTGAACATGCTGTTGTTGAGTTTTATTATGCATAACTGTTATTTTAGAATGTATATCGTTTATATTTCGGTCACTGTGAAAATCGGAGCGATCTAAACCCGCTCATGGAATTCTCGTTTGAGATCCTTCAAGCCCATCGTTGGTGATTCGGCTCCAAACCAAACACAAAGTTAGTTACACTGTCTTCTTTCACCCATACAGTCGTGGCTTCTTCCTGGTCCTATCGTATATGGCTCTGAACAAGTTTTCAGGTGTGAAAAAGTTCAAATGGCGCTGTTGGCAAAGAATGAATTAATTGTTAATGAACTAAGTATACAAAATGAATGAATGAATTAATTAATTGAAAAAACATATACATACTAATATTCCCTATGGGACGTCATGAACTTATTGACGCATATCGTGGGCTGAGCAAGCAACTTTCTCCTTAAAAACATGAATATGCTCTCAAACACCTACAAAGGAAAGTCCAACATGTTATTAACCAAAACATAGTACATGTAACGATATAAAACTTGTATAACAAAATTAGATTGTACATCACACTCGATCCATTCATTATCCTTCGTCAACTCATAAAAAAGTTCTTTTGCGCTTTTGCCCTTCCTAAACAAAGCCTCCATGTTGGGTATGTGAGGCTCCACATCATCGCTCGTCAGCCATTGTAGGAAGGCGTTAAACATTTCCTCTAGGACTGGATAACTGGATCATATCTAACCCTATCAACCATATTAGGAAGACAAACACCTGGATCATAGTACTTCCTCTTCAACTTCGGTCATTTCACTTCAACCGGAGGGGTATAAAGCTTAACCTTTTTCCTCTTTCTACCCATACGTCTTGAAGCCTTAGTGACCTTCTCGGGTTTTTTCTCCACCTTGATTTTCAACTTCTTCTTTGGAGGTGATATCGGGCATAGATGGATATCATCATCCGTAGAGGATGGATCTGGCATAGGTGGCTCGATGGCAATGGTGGTGGTGAGTGTGGCGTCAATAGTGGTTACAGGTACAATGGTAATGGTGTTGAAGAGGCCAGGATTGGAGATAAGGCGATATGAGTGGTGCTCGGGAGGTTGGGATCGGAAATAGGGTCAACAAGAGTGGTGTTTAAGAGAGTGGGATCAGTGTTAAGGTCGGTAGGATTCCTCTCAGCATGTTCTTCATCCACACCATCATGGTCATGTTGCTCTTCTCACCATCATGCCCACGTGACTCATCTTTCGCATTGTTCTACACATTACACCATATCATTAGTACATAACGCACGAAACACACCCACTCATCCACAAATCGTGAAATGTACATACTCGACGTAATTTTTGCAATATCTTAGTGATTGCCTGCAGTTGTACCTTCACCTCCCCCAAATCAGACTTCACTTCCACCAAATCAGACTTCACCTCTCCCAATGTAGTCTCTACTCCGAATGCTCATCCTATTTGAGTTGACATTGGGCTCTAGTACACGGTGATCTGACTCACGGATCTCAAATTCCTCTTCGTGGTAAGACTCATGCTCAAATTGGAAAGGCATATGGTCCCCCTCATGAGGTTCATGTCTACCAGATACCTCCTCCTGGTCAACGTCTGTAGGTTTTTCTTCTAAGCTCCTTAACACTGACAACATCAGATCCTTCTCCTGAAGCTCTAAATACATTGGGCGTTCGTCAACTCGAGTGTCCCTAAATTTCCTTTCTACATCGAACATCGTTAATGGTCTGATAACTAACTATATGAAAAATATATTGTAAGCAATGTTAAATAACGTTATATACTAAAACAATGTAAGGTGGTGCATGTTACTCACTGGAGGGGAGTTGAAAACATCTTTCTACAATAGCTTGTAGGACAATGAATGAGAGCATGACCACCTTAGAAATCGAGGCACGACATTATCGTTAAGTCGAACTGTAGCTCTCCCAACAATAGTGGATATAATCTCATATGCCCAAATCTATAAGACCATTTTAGTTATAAAAAAGTAATGACAATTCATTACACATTTATGGTAAAGAAAATGTAAGAATTGATACCTAGAATGCATGAGGAAATCCAGGTAGATTGTACTTTAGCATGTAACTTTTATTTGTTTTCACATTTTTCTTGTACAAGGTGACCTTGTCCTTTAATGCTTTCTTTAGACCATTGAAGGTTTGCTCCCATAAAATATGTCCCAAATTTAAGCTGTTGAAGTGTTCGAGGTCTTCCACATTATTCAACAACAATTTCTTAATGCTACTTTTTATCTTGTCTTTTCCTATCAATCCCAACTCATAATAATATACAAGGTAACTTTCACTCTATCCAAATCATTTTCGATAACGCCTTATAACATTCTTCAAACTTGGTGGGATGCACTTCCATCGCCATTAAATTCTTGAAATACTTCGACCGTAGAGATTCTGTCACTTCAACATTACAAACCAATTTAGTAGATGACCGCCAATAGGAAATCTTCCTTCGAAAATTCAACAATCGTCTCATCCAAGTCAAAGGTCATGGAATCAGGCATACTACTTTCCACCTCTGTCAATAATATGTGGTGGACTAGCGGACTATTTAAGACTATGTTCATATCCACTAATTTTCCAAACACAGTCCTCCTAAATATTCGAAGCTGCCTCTCTGTAAGTTTCCCTTTGATTATCTTATTTGCGATCCCAATGTGAGATGAAAGACTTGTAGCCTGTCCAGGAAAATGATCCTTTATAACAATCTTTAGATTAGCCATTACAGCTGCAGGTAAAAGAAAAAAAAAAAGAATTAGGGAAAAAAAAGGAACAAAATCACATTATCGAGCATTCTGGAAAACTCTCATTTTAATATCTCACTCATTCCTCTCGTTCTTCTCGTTTTTTCATCTTGTTCTTCATCTAGTTCTTTCTCTCGTTAACTTTATATAGAAATGGAATCACATGCAAGAAATGGAAAACGTAAACCACAATTTGTACCAGTGTTACCTTAACTTTTGGAGGTGTAAAAAGAAACAAACGAGACAGTTCACTAGTGGAAGAAGACTGTACGAAATTTTTTGGCATTCGATGGTACAGAAATCAAATCGCATGCAAGTTTTAGCATTCGATTTCAACTGTACTGAGAGAGATAAAATATCATACTGAGGGAGAGGAAAGAAAATGAAGAGAAAGGAATGAGAAAGTCTGAAATTTTAAATTTTAAACGTTCGATTTCATTCCGATGAAGAATGAGAGGAATGAGTATAAAACGAGATGAACGAGTGAGAAACTAGGGTGCACACATGTCTTTGAATGTTTTGAGGATTAATGGATATTTCACATATGGCGAACGTTATCAGAAGGCCAAAATTCGAGTGTTTTTTAAAGATGGGCCAAATTTCAAGTGGGCCTCAAAATTTGACCCATCTGTACGAAATTCCCAAAATCAAAATCCTCTGTTGGTGTTCTGATACGTAAAAATCTGTATGTTTAAGCTGTTGCTAGGAATATGATGTTGATCTGTAGTGATATGAACTGTTTATTAGGTGCTAAGGATACAGATTTACAGAAGTATGTTGGTAGTAGTTGTCATGAGAGGGTTGACAACTGCTGTCTTCACATCTCTTCTCGAATTAGGAAGGTAATCTGAGAAACCCCATTCTGAAAAATCTCGTTCAATAAAACTCCGTTCAACAAAACACGGTTGAAATGAACCCCGTCAAAGGAAGTAATCATAGTTGAGATGAAGTTTAGATTTTAAAGAATTCACTATTGTATATTTAAGGTATTAACGATTTGAGGCTTCAGACAGATGATTTTGTGAAAATTGTCAAATTATTGGTACACTGACAAGCAATCACATCACAAAGGAAGAGCGAGAGCAAGAGTGAGTAAAGCGAGAGCCAGACAAATATCTTGAGGAGGTAATTCCTGTAATCTGGTATGAAGATAACGTTAACAAAGCGTCATTTGACATTTTTTTTAAAAAAGGCCATTTGGCATTTTGGGCCCAATATTTGGGTCATCCATACAAATTTTCCAAGAAAATAAGAGATTATTGTTGGATTTTTAAACAAGTGCTCAAGTTAAACTCATCGGTTGCCAGCGTTTGAAATGTCAAATGGGTAAATATCGAGATTTTAATTTTATGAAAATTTTGATATAAATATCGATAAAATATCGATTTTGATAGATATTTCTAGAAAAATTATAAAAAATTTAAAAAAATTAACGAGTAAATAAATATTTTGTGATTTTCAACCAAATTAACATGCCTATTATTTATATTATATTTTTAATAGTGACATTTTTATGGTAATTTTTTGTGTTTCATAGATTTTTCTACGGAAAAATAGATTCACCCCTCGTGTAAATGTCGAATCCATGGAAACGTGAAATACCTATCAAAATATTGACATGTCATGAAAATTTAATACTATGGTTGTCACCACCTACTCTTTAAAAGAAAAAAAAAAAAAACTAAGTTCTGATTTTCTTTAAAATCGCAATATTTTATTAATAATCTCATAAAATAAATATTTTTCTAAAAGAATTTAAAATATACAATATTTTTAGAAAAGTACTAAAGATGAAGAGGGTTGTCTTTTTTTTTTCCTTAAGAGTATAATTGCAGAAATATTTGCTTTCTTTCCTCATTACTTCTACGTATCCCAACAATACATTCTTTTTATTATTAATCTAGAATTCAATGAATTCATTGAGTTGCAAATAAAATTAAGTGTAAAGATGATTAAATGAAAATAAAGTTAGTAGAATATTTAAATTAAATTTCAATTTGAACAAAATTTAAAAAATGTATTTTATAATAATTTATAACCCGTAAAACTAATTATGGTTATCTATTGGGAATCTTTATGTTAAAATTTTGTATATTAAAATTTTTATGTTAAAATTGTTATGAGTTTCCGGCCAAATATGTGTTTTATAATATATTTATAACCCGTGAAACTAATTATGGTTATCTATTGAAAATCTTTATGTTAAAATTTTGTATATTAAAATTTTTATGTTAAAATTGTTATAAGTTTGCGACCAAATATGCCTCAATATACTAAATTCCTTTTCATCTTCTTAAAATCTAGTAAGTTAATTATAATAATTTTGTTTTGATTAAATGATATTCTATGTTTCTTATCGATATTTTTAATGAAATATCTTATAATTATTAAAATAACTTTTTACAAAATTACAGGAACATAAAAGTAAAATATCATACTTTCTATTTATTCTTCATGTGTATCTAAATAATAAATATTAATTTGTTTGATTTCAAATCATTTTGGTTTACTTGCATCTGACGACTACATTTTTCTCATTTTTTTCCAAATATCATATCAAACGACTTCTACTATCTAGTATGATTACATAAAAAGTGTATATGTTAAAGGTTCTGTTTGTTAATATTTTATTTTAGGAAAATTGAAATATGTTTTTTTTGTTTTGTTTTGTTTAAGTTTATTTCAATCAATGTAGACTTGCTAATTTGTGTACTTTTTATTTCATAATTATTTCCATAAGGTAGACAAGGCTTTATGAAATATTTTTACCCAATTTTAAGAACTTACAATTTTGTCCATTTACATTATCCCAATGTATAAACTTAATTATGGGAAAACACGCATGTTTTAGAGGTTTAAGTTTGGTTTCATTTGGGTGTTTGAGTTTTGATCAATTCTTTTATAATTATTATTGGTCGTCAACTATCGATCCTAATTTGTTATTAACAAAAAGAATAATTTAAAAAGTTTGGTTTTTTTTTTCCTAATTAGATATTTAGAGGTAATCTTTACACATATGTTTCACCACGCATCTTTCGAGTCACACTTATGTGTCTTAGGATTCAAAAACAATAATTAAAAAGTTAATGTTAAAGAGAGGTACGATTAGTTTGCTATATTTCTTCTATGAATTAATTTTTTGAACAACCTGAGATTTTCTACCTTATGGTAAATTAGGGCATAGCCCGAAACTTATTATTAGTTGACGCATTATAAATTATATTGTTAAAAATTATGTAGTGTGTTGTTTTATTGTTGTAGAGTTTCTCAAATCACCCGTCACCAATATTGAAGGAATCATTGTGGAGGTTCTCCAACTCTGGCAGACACGGTGGGGCTCAGCCTCTTAGCATACCAAAATAGTAATAAAATAGCTGTCAGCAAAATAGGCAAAACCAAATTGAGGAAGACTCCATGAATCACCTCCTTCAAGCGTCGTCCTTTTGGAATTGTAGGCTTGTTGTTGATATTTGGAGCGTCTGTATCGGGTGCGTTGTCATTAGCAACCGAATTAGTTTGCTTTGTTTCTTCCAAATTTGGCTTATCTAGAGTGTCTTTAGCCTGTTGTTCAGGGGTTTGTTGATCGAGTGTGTGTAGCTTGGAGTGGTCCAACAATGGCTGGCGGACATGAAGGATGCCACCCTTGTATTTGGCAGTAATGTTAGCGGTGTCGCAGTTTGATGGGATTTCAAACTCCTTGTAGAAGCGCTGCCATGTGTGCTTGGAGTTCCTGTAAGGCCGCTCCCCACTAACCCTCAACTTTCCTTTCGAGGATACCTGAACTTTAATATGCTCCTTACTGAAACCTGTTGTGCATAGTTAGTGACACCACAAAATTAAAAGGTCTTTATTTCTTTTTTCTTCGGATATAAAACATATTTTGTTTAGTACACTCCGTATTTCAAATCATAATCGATTTAAAATGGATTCTACGTTGAAAATTTCTTATTATGCTCTTATGAAATGTTGTCTAATTAAGAAGATTGAGTTTTAATTGATACAATTTTTTAATAGATGTGAGATGAGAGAATAAAACCTCTAATATCGATATTTATAGTACAAACTTCGTGCCATTACAATTTAAAATAATAACTTGAATGTCAAGTCACATGATTAATTTAATTATAGGTTTAAATACTAGTTTGGTCTCATACTTTAGGTTTTGATTCATTTTGATCTCTATACTTTGAAAGTGTTTATTTTGATTTCGTACTTTTGATCCTTATACTATGAAAAAATGACCATCATAGTTCTTTCCTTTTTAATTTTATTTTATTTTCAAGGGATTAAAATAATCACTTTTTTTTTTTAATATATAAGGACTAAAATGAACCGAAATTGAAAGCACAATAATCAAAATAAATATTTTGAAAGTAAAAAAATCAAAACGAACCAAAATTGAAAATATAGGGACTAAAATGAACATTTTAAAATGACCAAAATGAACTAAAACCAAAGTATAGAGATAAAAAGTATTATTTAAACCATAATTATATTTATATTTTTATCTCTCTTTCCATTTATTGACTTAATTAAAGGCCCAATAAACATCCTCACAAAAAGAAGCCCAATAAACATAAATTGATATCAATGGGGGGAAAATGTGATTGGAGGATTAGAAAGACTCTTATTCTAATACATACAACCAGTGAACAGAATTAACAAGAAAGAAGAAAAATGGTTACAATTAGGGGGACAAAGACAAACCAGGGATGTAAAGGGTGAGAATGGTGCAGCCATCCTCTTCCGACCGCTCGACCGGAGGTTCGAAATCTTCGTAAGTCCGGTGATGTTTGGATGCCATGTTGTATTGATTTTGAGGATGAGGAGAGGACGAACTAAAAGAAATTTATGGTATTGGTTTTATAGAGATGGGGAAAGGGTTAGGCTTATGATGAGCATTAAATAATTAAGGTATGAAAGACATATTTCTTGATGTGGGGGAAGCTGAATGTTCTTTAATTTGGCTTTCTTCGGTGTATATACCTTTACCTTGTTTTATAATCTGCAATTACATTTGAACAGAATATGGAATAATGTCCCTCATTTAAAGGTGTGTGTGTGTTTTCTCTTTTTCTTAAATGAATTCGCCACCAAGCTTTGAATCTATCAATCCTCCTCTTCTCTTTCTGCTTTCTTGACGTTGTTCCCACCAAGTTCAATGCGAGGGTTTTTTTTTAAAATAAATAAATAAATGTAAGATGGATTTTAAAATTTACGAAATGATATATTATTTTATTTTTTAATACAGCAACTATTGACTTTTAGGGAGGAAAACTATATCAATTACCGTTGAGCTAAATTCAATTCGGCCACTAGATATATTATTAGTAATTATCCATTATCATATTTTGTAATTAAAATGTTGTATTTATAAACAAACATTTATAAGCTAATTAAGAGTTTTTAAATAATGGTTTAAAATGAGATCATTTTAAATAATGGTTTACCTGAAAATAGGGGGAAAGTGAAAATTGCCTTGCTCTTTGGGATTAAGGTTTTTTTTATCCTTTCTTGCATCATATTCGGGTGAAAATATCAAAATGAAACTCATGCTTGCAGATTAGGCCTCTCGCTCTCAGTCTCTCTTCTCTTCCTCACTCTCTCCCATGCAGATCAAACTCCTCTTATTTTCTCGCTCTCACACTCCCCCTCTACAACACAAATCATAAGAAAAATGATGGAGGACACGGAAGAAAGAAGAAAGGAAACCCACAGAAGAAGATAAAAAGATGTGTGAAGGAAGAAAGAAAAGAGAAAACTTGAGGTAAAAACGGAAGAGATGAGAAAGAAGAAGGGAAAGAAAAGAAAAGTGAAGGTGGAAACATCGGAGACAAGGAAGATTAAAAAAAAAAAAAGAAAGAAAAAATTGATTAAAAGACCCATACTCAATGCCCGAAATGATTTTTGCCTTACTTTTTAAAATTGAATTTTGACCTTTTACTTACCTCATCATCAAGTAATTTTACAAAATTACCCTTATTTCTTCATCATCTTCTTCTTCACCTGGTGCTCTTCTTCTCCGATATGACCAACTTTGATGAGACCACACACCAGTTTCGACGAGTCCACAAGAGCAATTTTTGTCATCTTCTTCTTCTTCTCTCCCTCTATTCAACTTGTGTTGTAAAGCGAGAGTACAAGAGCAATAGTAAGAGAGCGAGAGTAAGTGATGCACCCCCAAGATTACCTCTTTAACCTAGAAGAAGATTGGAAGATAGTAAATACCAACCCTTTTATGATACTTAGTGCTCACTTGATCTTATTCTTCCTAGTAATTCTTTATAACAATTTTAACAATAATATAATTTAAATTTATTATTTATTCAAACCACCCATTCTAACATTCATATAAATTATTTACAAGTCCCAACTCAATTAACATAATTCTAAGATACTGGAATTATATGGGAAGACCAACGCAAATGCAATGGCAAACCTCGACTTCAAGTGGCACTCGAACTCTTACACTATCTTGGGGAGGGGGGAGGGGGGAGAACAAAACATAAAGAATGAGTTGAGAAGCTCGGTGAATGGTGTTTTTAATAGGAAAATAAGGTATTTCTTTTTTTAAAAGACATTTATAAAATCATTTAAGTCAATCTCAAACAATTACAAGGTATCCAACAATGTAATTAATTCCATAACATAAACATAGACAAAATGTCACACCCCTTCTTAGATTACCCTCCTAATCCGAAAAAAGATGTGAAGACTGCAATTGTCAGCCCTCTTATGATAACTACTGTCCAACATACTCCTAAAAACTTGTCCTTAGCACCTGCTAAACCGGATTAGCAGTTATAATTCTCTAGAACTTAACATACAAACTCAGCAACAACTTAAAACATACAAATTACTACTAATCAAAATATAAACTTCAACATACTTAATAATTTTAGGAAAAAAAAAACTTATTTACAACATTTGTTCAACAAAAACTCTACCCTGTTTCCCATGACATGAACATAAAGACTGGATTATCAAAACACAATGAGCCACCTAAGCTTCATACTTTCTGAAAGGGCTGAGAAGTGACTGACTGGCAGAACTGCTAGGCCTCGGGATTTCGACTGCTACCTAGGAAGGAAAACATTAAAAAGAGTGAGCTAGAAATCCCAACGAGTGACTTCCTTTAAAAAAAAACATGCTTTCATAACTCATAGTATAAACAACTTTAAAATAAAACATTCTCATTAACATACCAAGGTTCAGAAATAACATTTAAGAAATAAATAAAACATTACATAAAAATCCTGGTTTAAACTCATCAACATATCCTGTAGAATGCCTCTACTCCCTCGCCTGAACATGCGAGAGAGCCATTTTGCTCAATCGCTAATAACCTTAGTTGAGAGAAAGCCATTTTTCTCGATCTCATCAACGTTGATAACATAATTCTTACGTGCACGTAGAACTGAATAAGATTCTGCTTACCTTACCCTACCTTCGGTAGCAAGGATCATCATATAACGGGTGCCTTACCATACCTTCGGTACCAAAGCTTAGGAGTAGGTTTTCATATCATTACACATGTTAATGTCATTTAATAGCATGCTTCCAAACTTATACAAATCAATGGATAACTCATGTAAATGCTAAGTCATGTCATAAAAAATCAAGTAAAATACACGAGGATTTCTTATAACATTTTCTTTAGAAACATCAGTCATGCATTTAACTAAATGTCCATTACTAAAACTATGCATTGAACATTGAGATAAGAGCAACTATGCATTGAGTATTCATAAGTAAAACACTTAGAAAGTATTTTGAAAACTAGTAACTCACTGTCTTAAGCTACTTATCTAAGGGGTCTATAGGCCTCCTATAAACCCCTGAACTTGTTTTACTAGTTAATTAAGTTTAAGTCCTCTTAATTAAGAGTTAAAGATGTATATTAACATCAATGAAAAGAGTAAGTTAAGTGTGTATAATGAATAATGCGTCTGAAATTTAAGAGAAGGAAAATTTTCTAAGTGTTCTAACTAATATGCGTTCAGGTTATAAACATGGTTAACACATAGAGAGTTGGAGAAGTCTATTAATGGTAAACCAGGAAAAGTGCAAGAAAGTATGTTAAGTGTGGAACGCTGAGTTCTCGGGTGAAGTAGAAAACAAGTTAACACTAAGAGAAGGAGAGAGGGTTCCATGCATTGGAACTATGAGGTGCCACGCAGCCAGTCCGGTTGAACTATGTGGCCAGAGGTCCAAGAAATGGGGTGTTATGGCTAAGTACAACAAAGTGGTATGAAAGATTTATGCAACCAAGGCACATAGAGATGTGGGTAGAGGAAGCCTCAAAAAGCGAAGGCCGAGCTGTAGGTCACGTGACCTGCACCGAGTTGGTGGCTGACTGGGCTTTTTCCTAGATCAAAGCGGATCAGCTCGCCTTCTTGTTATCCAAAAGTCGGTCGAATCGGGCGGCGGGCCCCCGCCCCGGAACGTCGAATGAAATAGGTGGCCGGGTTCTCTTTCGACAACCCTTTTGATATGATAGGCCCGGCCACCTTCCCCCTATCCCTTATGTTTAGGAGCGGGATCCGCCCAAGAACGACCAGTCCCGTGGTGGTACGTAAGGCACGGACTCCGCGAACGTCCCGCGCCCCCTTTACTAATAAAGGAAAGAAAGCCTCAACTTGTATATCAATGTTGAGGCTAAGTTGACAAGTGATGCGGTAGAAGAGCATGCGTTGAAGGAAGAAGACTTGGGTAGCCGCAAGGCCATGCGATAAATTTTAAGCTAAGGAATTCAACTTAATTAACGAGTAAGTAAGTTAGGTGGCAGCCTTGTAAACGTCAATGAAAGGATAAGTATGTCAGGTGGCAATTAATTAAGCAAACTATTCATGCATGCTCAAGTATAAATAGGCTTAGCAACGAAGGAGACTGATTTGCCAAATGTTTTCCTAGCGCCTAAGTGAGGAGTATTGTTGCCATTTGAAGATTTTGAAAGTTGAAGAATTTTCGGCTAGCTAAAGGAAAATTTGAGAAATTTCTAATCGATTCCGGAAGAAATAGTGCTCAAATTCTAAGGTAAGTAAAAGTTAAGATGCTTTTTTAGCAATTTCCTAAGAGGGAATTTAGGTTTTGTGAATGTTGGAATTAAGTTAAGAAATTTGGAAGATTGAATCTGGAAATGATGTTGTTGATGAATAAGCAGGTAGCTGCATATGAAGAACAAGTAAGCAACTCACCCAGTAATGTTATGCATTGACGCATATAGCATAGTTAATCTACAACGAAGATGCTTTGAGTACGTCGCATAATGGACCTACGTCGCATAAACTAAGAAGGTGTTTCAGCACTTATCCGACCACCTTGAGGAAGGATTTTCGATTATCAGCCAAGTTATAAGGTAAGATGACTAAGGATAGCCGATGCAGTGAAGATAGTTTGATGCGTCGAACGTAGTTTTGATGCGATGACTTTAATATGCAGTGAAGTTAAGTTATGTGTTAAGCTCAAAAGGGAGCTAAGTATACTGACCAAGGGATCTTTTCTTTTCAGGGAAAATACAAATAGAAGAGGTGTATAACCCTTTGGATAAGTAGCTTAAGACAGTGAATGACAAGTTTTAATAAATGTTTTTCCAATATTAGTTTTATGAACGGTTTTAACGCATAGGCATGTTATATGAGGTTTTTATATTATGATTTTATTCGACGCATGCCTTAAAATGAATATTGATTGCATGATCCATGCTTTTAAATGATGAAGTTATTTATGAGTTCAACATGCATTTTCCAGTAAGCCTATGCCATGTTTTACTGCATGATGAAATTTATCGAGGAAACAACGTAAGTATACCCTATGTTTTACAAGGCACTATGCGTTGATATGAAATCATGAAGTATGAATATTTCCAAATATGTATTATGTATATGATTCTATATGTTTAAATGTTGGTGCCTTGTACAAATCCTACTCCAATGTTGGTACCGAAGGTATGGTAAGGTACCCAGATTTCAGTGATGTTGGGATCCTTGACACCGAAGGTATAGTAAGGTGATCAGGATTCAGCTCTGTGTGCACGTATGACTATGTTATCGATGTTGATAAGATCGAGAAAAAGGGCTCTCTCTCAACTAAGGTTATTAGGGATTAAGCAGAAGGGCTCTCCCATATTTTCAGGCAATGAAGTAGTGGAGTTTTCAGGATGATGTTAAGGAATTTTATTTTAGGGTTTTTACATGATGTTTTTTACAATTTCAACTCCATTTTCAAAACCCTTATTATGATTTTATAATCATTTCCTTGATAAGTAAGTTCATGTTATTTATGATTTAAAGTATGTTTGTTTAAGATAGTCACTCTCTGGGCTTTCCAGCCCACTTTTTAAACATGTTTTCCTCCCCAGGTAGCGTCGACGTCCCAAGGCTTAGCAGTTCTTTTAGTCAGTCACTTCTCAAACCCACAGAGAGTGGAAATTTAGGTGGCTAATCATGTTCTGTTATTTAGTTTTATGTCCATGTCATGGGGAAAGGGTAGAGTTGTGTCGAACAGATGTTGCTTATGGGTTGGTTTATGAGAACTGTTATATATGTTGATGTTGATATTTCTTATTAGCATTAAATTATATGTTTAAAGTTTTTGCTGAAATTATGTATTAAGTTTTAGAGAATTATAAACTACTAATTAGGTGTAAGAGGTGATAAGGATACGGGTTTTCAGAAGTATATTGGGCAGTAGTTGTTATACGAGGGTTAGTAATTGTTGTCTTCACATCCCTTCTCGGATTAAGAGGATAATTTGGGGAGGGGTGTGACACTTTCCCTATTTGCATCTATATGAAATAAGGAAAGATCCCTTGGTCAGTATAATTAGCTCCTTTTTTCTTAACGCATAAACTTAACTTCATCGCATACTAATAATTCATCACATTACAACTAGGTTCAACGCATCATAACCCATGTTCATCGCATCAACTATCATTAGTCATCTTACCTTATAACTTAGTTGGAATTTGGATATCTTTCCTCAGGGTGCTCGGATAAATACTAAAACACTTTCTTAGCCTATGCGATGAATGTTTACTATGCGATGTACTTAGAACGCCTTAGTTGTGAACTCTTTGTCTACGCATCAATGCATATCATCAATTGGTCAGTTGCTTGCTTGTTCTTCATACGCAACTGCCTGCTTATTCATCCACAATACCATTTCGAATTTCAATCTTCCAGATTTCATAATTTTAATTCCAGCATTCAACTAGCTAAACTCTCTTTAACGAATTTGCTCATAAACATCTTAACTTTCACTTACCTTAGAAATTGAACATTATTCCCTTTTGAATTGACTGGAATTTCCTTCAACTTTCCTTCAGCTTTCTAAAAACTATTCAAACTTCAAAGTCTTTAGGTGGCAGCAACACTTCTTCTCTCAAGCGTAAGAAAATTGTTTGGCAAACCATTTCTCTTCTTCATCAAGTTAATTTATACTTAGGTTTGTATGAAATTTCAACCTAATTAATTGCCACTTGGCATACTTATCTTTCAATTGATGTCTGCAAGACTTCCACATGGCTTACTTACAGTTAATTAAGTTGAACTCCTCAGCTTAACTTCATCGCATGGCCTTGCGACCACTTAAGCTTCTTCCTATCAGTGCACTTTTACTTATTGCCATATTCTCTGAGTGTCACCTTCAACACATGATCTTCTGTCGCCTTGTTTGTCAACCTAGCCCTCAACATTGGTATATAAGGTTGGTCGCATAGTTCTCTCATACCGTATTGTTGTACTTAACCATAACGTCCCCTTCTTGGACCTCTGGCCGCATAGTTCAACAAAGCTGACTACATGGCGCCTTAGAGCTCAAACACATGAAGTTCTCTACTTTCTCTAAGTGTTAATGTCTTTCTAATTCACCCGAGAGCTCAACATTCCACACTTAGCATAATTTCTTGCCCCTTTTCCATTTCCATTGTCTAAACTTCTCAAACTCTCCATGCGTTGATTGTGCTTACAACTTGAACGCATATACTCGTAACACTTAGAAAATTTTCCCTCTTTTAAAATTTCAAACGCATCATTCATTACATACTTAGCTTATTTTTGCATTAGTCTTAATACACATTCTCAATACATAATTAAGAGAACTTAAGCTTAATTAACTAGTAAAACAAGTTCAGAGGTTTATACAAGATATCTTTGAAACATATACGAATTAGTGAAAAAGGCATGATCATAAGTTTCCTCAAAATACACTAGAGATAAACTCAACATAAATCCATTCTAAATCCAAAAATCACATCAAACCCTGTACCTTATTTCCAACTCGTCTAGTGTGCACATGTCGACAATTCCTACCAATGTACACGAGGCACGCAGACCTTACCCGAGTAAATAATCCAGTGGTTTGAAATCCATTACCATCAAAATGCTATAAATATGAGTTTTCATAAACAAAACCAAACTCAAAGAATTCCAAAACAGTTCACACTGACAAATACTTATAAAACAAATCATGCCAAAATTTTCACAAATGAGACATATACTATAATACCATATATATAGAATATTAACCAAAGCATTGAAAACAAACCACTTATATTTACCGACAAGAATTTCTCTACCTTCAAGCCTTCCTACACTCTACTTGGATCCATAGCTTCTCCAACTTCCAACTTGACTTCAAATATTCCAAAATTATCTTACAATCCAAATTGGCCTTAGAAACAGCTCAACAATACCTAAATGGCCCAAAAAAAGCATTGACACTTAAAAGGAGGCTAACATACGTTGTTAGGCAACAATCAGTCGTTGACATGCAACAATGCACGAGCTGGGCATTTGGCACGTGTAGATAGGGTGTTGCATCTACGCTGGACGATGTTGCTCTGTATAAGGCGTGCACAGATGGTAGGGCATAGATGCACGCGATCAACGCGTTGGGCATGCTGAAGGGTGTGATGCGTATGCGAACGCAGGACATACGTCGAGCAACGTGTGAAGGTGTACACGACCACAAGCGTGCGTGGGTGAGGGCACTGATGGGTAGCATTGTGTGTTGGAAGGGCGTGCACAGTAGCAGGCACTAATACACAACATGCGAGCGATACATGTAGGAGGGTGTGCTGGCACACGCGACTGGACTATTACTCAGTTGTCTGATAGCAACCTCTCCTGCTTTTCCACCAACGTTTTAGAGCTTGTTTCTTCAATTTATTTCACAATCAGCCGGAATAGCTTCCATAGACCTTTAAAGGGATCTTAAACTTACCAACCCTAAGTTTAAGAGATTAAAACTCCCCCGAATTCCCTTGAAAAAGCTCCTCAAACTAAAACTCTCTAGTTTACTCGTTTTTCTAACCACCTTGTATTTCTTCATGATTTTCTCAACTTTTCCAACCTCAAATCTTCATGGCAGCCCTAGGTCTTTTTCCTCACCCAACTCTCTTTCATTCCCTCCAGAAAAATCAGATTTCACATGAAGGGTTTGTTCACGCCAACTTCAACACTCTTCCCTTTTTATACTCTATGTTTAACTAACCAATTTTTTTTTTCCAGAATTCTTGTGTTGCCAGCTCCTACTTTCATCCTTTATTAAGTGTCTTCCTCAAATCACCCCACATACACCTCTCCTTTTAAGGTGGCTACACCAAATTTTATTTGGTTCTCTTTACTTCAAAATTATCCACCTCTTTCTTAGAATTAGTTAGATTTTCTTTGATTTAGCCACCTCCTACTTCTAAACTTACTTACTTGGCTCCAGCTGTCACTCATCCCATATCTCCCTATGCACTATTATAAAACTAACTTTGACACTTGGAACTTTTGAGTACTTAACGTTTTTATAAAAGAAATATCAAGTAACATGTAATTTTGATGAAAAATGTCAAGAATAATGAAAAACATCAAGTAACATGTAATTTCGTCTGATTGGGGGAGTTGAGAACACAGCTAAACAAGACGGAATAGCTCTCCAAGAAGAAATTCACTCATTTCCTGATGTTGGGGTAAATAGATAAATTGCTCCCTTAAGGGCTGATTTTGGGGCTTGAACAATGTGACACCACAACCTCTCTTGGCCCGAGAGGGGTTTGGTCATATTTGGACTATGAATTATTGCTCATTAGAGGGATTAGTGGAACTTAAGGAGTTAGATGTAACTATAGGGGCAAAATGGTAATTTCTGGTCCGGCTGTACTTACAAGCAATCTATGAAGGGTCATCGCATTGTTGACTAGTTATATCCAATAGACACAGAAATATATCTGTAGTGCGAATAGTACAGCTATTGGTCTTTAGTTGAGTGACCGAGAATTAATGAATGTTGGATAATTTAATTAAAGGAGTTTAATTAATTATCCAAGTACCATTGGAGCTTTAATCTGGAGGTCCATAAGGGTCCTTCGGTAGCTCAACAGGGATTTATAGAGAATTTTTGAATTAATTTGAATTGTTCAAATTAATTGAGGAAATTAATTATATATGATATAATTAATATAATTTATTTGATACATTATAGTATAAAGTTTTTTTAGAGGAATTAAATATTTGAATATGATTCAAATACTAATTATATGGATGAGATTCATATAATTAATTTTGATATGAATTTGAATTATATTAAATGTCATTAATGATTGAGATAATCCAAACTATAGGTTATATGTTATTTAATATATATAAAAAATCTGATAGGTTAATGTTAACACATAGTATAATATATATATATATATATATATATTATTATATATTATATATATATATATAATATTATATATATTATATAATAAGTGAGTTACTATATAATTATTTTTAATTAAATCAAAACAATTTTAATTTAATCTGAATTTTATAAAAGGAGGGAGTTATAAGTCCCTCCCATGGTTTCTCTTTAATCACGTACGTGGGAATGAGAAGTTATAAGAGATATTCTTCTTCCTCTTGCTTCTCATGTAGATAAGCACTATGGGTTGCTCTCTGGTCTTGATCTCCTAGTAATCTCTCTCATAAACATAGAAAAATTCCTCTCATCTCAAATCCTCCCACTCTCCTAAAACCAATAGAGCTCACACCTCCTGTAATTTTCAACCCTTAAAGAGAATACAGAAGGCTCTCTTGTGGTGGTGTCCAGCCAAACAGTGATTTGGTGATTGCTATGGGATTTTTTTGGGTATTCGTGTACTGAGATTTGTTCATGACCCAAAGGAGGAGACTCATAAGGATTAAGTTCTTTAAAGGTAAGTGTTGATCCAACCCTTCATCATCCTTTTGGATGTATGTTGTAAAATATGTGACTATGCATAATGTTCTTTTGAATTCTAATTCACTGTAAAAATTTAAAATTGGGACACGATCCACGCTTTCGCATTGGACCTCACAGTCCTTCAATTGGTATTAGAGCGTGGTTTTTGGTTCCCAAATTTAATTTTTCATAATTAAAATTCAGTTTATGGTGGGTTGCATTATTGTACTGTGTTCATGTTGATGAATGATGGTTTGCAATTATGGATGTTTTCTGAATTGGTCCTTAGAATTGATTGCTTTAAATTTACAATTTGGTTTGTAAGGGTCCGATGTTTTGGGCATTAATTTTGCAATTGGGTCTGTAAATTTATTGTCCATGTCAATCGCGACTTTTTTTATGTTTCTCTAAAGAAAAAGCGACCCAAAACAGAGCAGAATTGGAGAAGATCGTTGTTGTACAATAGGCGACTATACAATAGCGTTGCAACGCTGCAAAGAGGCGGATGGAGATTTTTTTTGTACCGTTGCAACACTAAGACACAATGTTGCAATGCTCCAAGACGAAAAAATGACGCAGTTTGTGAAGCTTGGGCAGCCCGGTTTGCTTGGTTTGAGTGGTTCGCGGCTTAGTTCGAGTTTTTTGGTCGGGTTCAGCAGTTCTTGATGTAATAGTTAGTTTTTAATTAATTAAATTAGTATAAATGTTATATTAATTTAATTAATGGTTTATGAGTCCAATCCTGATCCATAAATTGTTCTTTAAATTATACATTTGATGTATGGTTTATTTTTATTAATATATATCATAATGTATGCCATATAGTAAAATCCCACCATAGGTTATGAATTAATCATGTATCATGAATATTATAAATGCTATTATATAGTTGAATGATTTATTTTATAGTATGCTCATGCATCATATAATATAAGTGATAATATATGTTTGCATGCATCATCTATATTATAAAAGTTATAATAAATAGTTGGATATATGTATGAATGTTATTATTTTTATTTCATTACTTTAGTATATAAGTTTTATGTATGTTAAGTAATGAAATTGAAATTGCATAAAGCATGACACTACTTTAAATAATTTATAAATGTTATAATTTTACTAAGTATGTCATTAAATGCAATGTAATGTTTTAATTTGTTTAATTTATTTTATAATAGTTATAATTAAATGAAATTATAAATTAAAAAGAATAATAAATAATTGCATGCAAACTTAGGTTAAAATCTTTTTTTTTAAAATAGTTTAAAATATGATTGACATAGACCTAAGTTCACAATATTTCTAATATGATTAGAAATTAGTTTAATATTTTTAATCAGTTTAATAGGAATAAATTAGTTTTAATAAAAGATTAAAATTGTAGCAAATGTATCTATAAGGGACCTTTGTCTAAGGCTAGTTCTGTCTAGGCTAAAGTATTTAAGCTGACGGAAACGGAATACCCCTACTTGAGAACGGACCTGAAAGGCGAATTAGATAGATTTGCTACAAGCATGCAATTGTCGATTAAAGTTTGTTAAAATGTTTAATGAACATTAATCAAAATTGTTTAAATATCCACAGTAAGTGTTACTATTGAGCAAACTTAAACAATCATTTAGTAAAAATAATTAGTCGTAATTTTCCTAAGTTAAATAAACCCTAAGTTTTTAAAATACTTAGTGGGAGAAAAAAAGATGTATACGATACGTCAATCTTTCACTCACGTTTCTCCTTTATTATTCACATAGTGAGACTCATGCTTGGCCTTAAGGCATCTTGGGAGTGTCCCTCTTTAGATGATGTTTGCATGAGTCAATATCAAGATGAATGGAGAGAGTATTTATAGTAAGTGAGAGAGGGATGCGTGTTAATATGCTCTACGGTCTCCTTCATTAGTTTTCACTGTGAGATCTTCTTGCACGACCTCGAGGTGCCTTGGGAATGTCCCCCTTCGGATGGTTTGTGAAGTAGGTCAATATCAAGGCGAACTCCAGAAATGTATAGGATCACTTTAGTTTTTGCCCTAATCAGTTTTTCCAGTCAATTGGCTTATGGGGGCAGAATTCTAGGGTCTAAAATGAAGGGTCACACTTACGAGAAATTGTTAAGGTAGTTATGAAGGAAATTTTCGGGGAAAATCCTTTGAGCGGAAGCAAAGATCGTCCCAAATTCCATTTTTTATTGGATGTAAAGGTTTATAGTAAAACAACAAGCAGATATGCATTTACTTAAAATTACAGCATGCTTTAAAACAAATACAAAAGGTTTCAGAAACGCTTACCTTTGAAGAACTCTTTCTTCAAGGAATCCCTCGTACAAGCCATGAATGAAACTCCTTCCTCGCGGATCTCCTTCTTCATGCATGGATATCACCACTTGAGAACCCTTTGTATTCTCTTTGGGATTAAAGGATTCAATCAGGAGTTGTGGACTTTGCTTGAATTGTTGGAAGAAGGAAAGGTGATGGAGAGGAGGAGAGGAAATATTTTTCAGAGAAATTTTCTCTTAGAAAGTGAATTTACGAAGAAGATGATTCTTTCACACGTTAGTTTTCTTGAGAGAATGTGGAAGGGAGTTATAACTCCTTCCATTTTTATTAATTTCAAATAAATTTATAAAATAAAAAAATATATAGTAACTACTTTATTATATATATACACTATATGTTATATCAAATATAACATATAACCTATAGTTTTACATTGCATCAAATACAACATAAACTGTAGATTTTAATCTCTCTCAACTATACATGACATTTAATATAAATCACATTTATATTAAATCCACTTGTATGAATCTCATCCATATAATTGATATTTGGATCATATCCAAATATTTAATTTCTCTCAATATAAATCATATTTATATTTAATTACATGAATCTCATTCATATAATTGGTATTCGAATCATATTCAAATTTCTCTCATATTACCTTAAATTATAATGTATCAAATACATTATATTAATTATATCATATATAATTAATTTCCTCTATTAATTTGAACACTTCAAATTAATCCAAAACTTAAATCCCTGTTAAGCTAAAGAGAGGACCTTATGGACCTATAGATTGAAGCTTCAATGTATTGAGATTGGTATCCTAATTCTCCCGGTGGTCTCGTAGTTTGTAAACATTTTGTACACATTGTTATTAATAAAATAAATGTTATTTTATTTGCATTTACTCAAATCAAATAAACTAAGATCTGTGATTATTTCATGTAGCTTAAGTATGTATATGAGATATACAAATAAATCATGCCTTAGGTAATAACCTAAATGGTCAAGAGTATAAGGAAAAATAAGGGATACCTGATCCTGTTGACAATACAAATACGGTCCACTTTATAGATGTTACAAGTGTTGTAAAGTGCTACAAATGGTCTGATCCTAACCACTCATGTGGAGACATGCAAGCAAGGGTGTCCTATACAAAGAGTTTGTATAAGTCCAGACCATAAGATGATTAGTCTCTTTATATAACGCTGTTGATAATTGAGATTTACATTTTACTAAAATAACCATAGGTGACATGACCTTAATCCTGAGTGAGTTGGGAATTCCTGCCTATGAAGGCGGTTCTTTGATTAGTATGGGTGAGAGTGGCCAGATTGTCAACTCAACAAGCCTACCTTTTTGGGAATTCGTCTGATTGGGGAGCTGGGAATTCAGCTACACAAGACGGAATTCACTCCTTCTTCGAAGTAGGGGTAAGTAGATAAATTGCTCCCTTAAGGGCTGATTCCGGGTCTTGAACATAGTAGCCACACCTTCTCTTTGGAAGAGAGGACTCAGTCATAGTAGGACTACGACTTATTGTTCATTAGAGAAATCAGTGGTACTTAAGAAGTTAGATGTAACTACAGGGGCAAAATGTTAGATTGGTCCAGTTGTACTTACGAGCGATTTGTGAAGGGTTATTGCAGTGTTGATTGGTCATATGGACACAGAAATATATCTGTAGTGTGAATAGTGCAACTGTCAATCTTTAATAATATAATTGATATGATGTATTAGATACATTAATTAGAGGAATTAATATAAATATGATTTATATTAAGTACCATAAAATAGAAAAAGAACTATGGTTTATATGTTTCATATGATGAAATATTAAAACTATAGGTTATAAATATAATAGGATAAGTTAGTTATCATATTTATTTATAATATATTAATTTTATGATAATTAATTCTTTTTATCTAATAACTGTTTTGAGTGGGAGGTTATTAGAAGTTTTATGGTAACCGTGAGATAAAAGGAAAATTGTTTTCCAAAATTAGTAGTTGATTCATTTCAGATTAATCTCACAAAAAGGGCTATTAAGTAAAAAGTGTTTTTACTAAGCGATAGCGTTGACATCATACACGATTGAGCTACGAGTTGACTATAGGATAACTACTCAATTGATCGTTGCTACACGATCGAGTACTTCGTCTATACGATAGACAGTCTTCATATTTCCCACTTACTCGATCGTATACCTTTTGTCTTTCTCAATCCAAGATCATACAGAGCCCACAACTCCTGGATTCTCACACCGAGAATACCAAGGTAACACTTGTGATAGTGTTCTAAATCCGTTCGTGGATCGAGTTGGACTCGATTGGGTTCGAAGTATGTCCAGACGTTCGTGGAGGTCGTGTTCTGTTCGTTACGTTTGAGTGCTGCATTGGACGCATTGGAAATCAATTGAGGGATACTTGAAGAATAATTCTTTAAAGGTATGCATACTCTATCCCTTGTATTTTCTTGTAGCATGCTGTAATTTTTGTTTATGCATAACTTGTTCATTTCCATTTAAAACTGTAATTGTTGTGTTAATTCTGGATGGGATTTGGAACGATCTACTTCTGCTGCTCATGGAGATCTCTGTTTTGATTTCCTTCATAATGGTACTCAGATAATTAATTAAACACTTTAATTAAATTACCCAACATATGTTAATTGTCGATCACTCCACTAAAGACCGACGACTGCATTCTTCGCACTACAGATAAATTTCTATGTCTATTGGATATAATCAATCAATAGTGCGATGACCCTTCACAAATTACTCATAGTACAGTTGGGCCAAAATACCGTTTTGTCCCTGTAGTTACATCTAACTTCTTAAGTACCACTGATTCCTCTAATGAACAATAAGTCATAGTCCCACTATGACCAAGTCCCTCTTGGGTCAGGAGAAGGTGTGGCCACTATGTTCAAAACCTGGAATCAGCCCTTAAGGGAGCAATTTATCTACTTACCCATGCATTAAGAAATGAGTGAATTCCTTCTTGTGTAGCTGTGTTCCCAGCTCCCCAGTTAGACGAATCCCCAAAATGGTAGGTTTGTTGAATTGGCAATCTGGCCACTCTCACCCATACAAATCAAAAGACCGCCTTCATGAGCAGAAGTTCACAACTCACTCATGATTCAGGTCATGTCACCTATGGTCATCTTAGTGAAATGTAAGTCTCTATTATTAACAGCGTTATATAAAGAGACGAATCCTTTCGTGGTCCGGTCTTGTACAAACTCTTTGTATAGGATACCTCTGCTTGCATGTCTCTACATGAATGATCAGGATAAAATCATTTGTAGCACTTTACAACACTTGTAACATCTAAAAAGCGGGCTATATTCGTAGTGTCACCAGGATAAGGTACCTTGCCTTATCCATCTACTACAGACCATTAGATTATTATTTAAATAAGATCCATTTGTATGTTTCTACATACTTGTTTAAATTACATGACATAGCCCCAGATTTTAGTTTACTCAGCCAAAGAAAGATGATGGAGAGTTGGCCGAAATGGGCACTAAATACTTTTCGAGAGATCTCCTCCAAATCACTAGTATGGCTATCGAAATCGTGAGCATCAGCATGAAGGTTCTAGATCCAAGTGGTAGTATCAGGACCCTTAGCTATTATTCTCGAGAAATGACCCGGTCTGGCCCATTCCTCGAAAGAAGTTTTTATGGGATCCCTATCTACCAAAATTTTGGACTTCTGGTTCTAGCGAACGAATAATCATTTAGTCCTCCTCTTTCCGGACAACACATACAAAGAGACCTGCCAACAGTTAAGTAATTAGTGAACCTATGAGAGATTTTTATACTTAGTTTCTTTCTCTGTTATCTCCCATCTATTTATTTATTTTTATTTAGTTATTCACTAGAGCAATTATGATCTGGGGCAAGTGTTCGGATCTTATGACATAGCCATGAGGCGCTCAACAGACCTTTTGAATCTTATAAAACCTTTTTCCGGGTTTTGAATTGACACAAAAACTGGGTGGTTTAACAAAGCATGTGCCAATTACAAAAAATGCTTTTTTTGTTAGGTACCCTTTCTCTTTGTGGTATTCCACCCCTTGCCTGCTTTTGGTCCAAAGATGAAATTCTTAATGATAGTTGGTTGTGTTCACCGGTTTTCGCAACAATAGCCTGTTCCACAGCAGGATTAACAACATTTTATATGTTTAGCATCTACTTACTTACTTTTGATGGACATTTAAACCTTTATTGTAAAAACTACAGTGGAAAAACAAATAACTCCCTTTATTCAATATCATTATGGGGTAAAGAAGGATCGAAAATCATTCAAAAAAACTTTCGTTTCTTATCATTATTAACAATGAATAATAATGAAAGGTCTTCTTTTTTGGTGAAAAAAACAACATATCAAATTGATAGTAATGTAACAAAAATTATGCGCCCTTTTGTTACTATTCCCCATTTTGGTACTAAAAATACTTTTTTGTATCCCTATGAATCAGATAATACTATGCTATTTCCGATGTTTGTGTTATCCCTATTTACTTTGTTTGTTGGAGTCGTAGGAATTTCGTTCACTTAATTCAATCAAGAAGCAATGGATTTGAATATATTAGACAAATGGTTAACGCCTAGCCCTGGATTTTAGTTTATTGGATTGAGTATATGCTTATAAAATATTATTTATTTTATTAACAATAATATGTTTATACAATGTTTACAAACTATGAGATTACAAGGAGATTTAGGATATCAATTCCAATAATCTTCCACTTGTCCTAAAACTTAGGAAGACTAATGTACAATACAAATAAAGTACAAAAATACAATAAACTAGGGCATACGCTATACCTGAGTAACATCTCCCACTTTCCCTAGACAATGTGCCGCATATCCTGTAGCTTTCTAGATGACCCTCAAACACTTTAGTCGTGAGAGCCTTTGTAAATGAATAAGCAACGTTGTGCTCCGAAGCAATCTTCGTGACAATCACATCACCTCGATGCACAATCTCCTGAATTAAATGATATTTCCGTTCTATGTGCTTGCCTTTTCTACGACTCCTAGGTTCCTTAGAATTTGCCATAGCACAACTGTTATCACAATAAAGTGTGATGGGCAAAGACATATTTTAAACAACTTCCAAATTAGTAAGGAACTTCTTAAACTAAACAACCTCTTTAGTAGCTTCACAAGCAGCTATATATTCGGCTTCCATAGTGGAGTCTGCGATGCATCCTTACTTGATGATTCATCATACTATAACTCCTCCATTCAAAATAAACACCGACCATGATGTGGATTTTTTAGAATCCCGATCAGTTTGAAAGTCAGAGTCTGTGTATCCTATAAGGATAAAATCCTTATCTTCATATACGAGCATATAGTCCCTCGTTCTCTGAAGATACTTGACTAACAATCCTTATGGCATAGCAAATGTCATGTCTCGTACATAATATTTCATACATAAGGCTACCAATAGCCGATGCATAAGGAATCCGTTTCATTTCCTCAGCCTCTTGAGGAGTCCTAGGACACTGTTTCTTAGACAAAATAATTCTATGTCTGAAAGATAATAAACCCTTCTTAGAATTGTGCATCAAATATCTGACAAGCATCTTGTCAATATACGATGCCTAAGACAAAGATCCTTTTGTTCTTACAATCCCTTATAATTTGGACCCCTAGAACAAACTGCGTCTCTCCCAAATCTTTTATTTGGAATTGAGCGGCTAGCCATTTCTTAACATCAATCAGAAAACCTACATCATTCACAATGAGTAGGATATCATCTACATACAGCATGAGAAAAGCTACCGAGTTGTTGATGATTTTCTTGTAAACACAAAGCTCATTCAAAGCCATAAGATTTAATCGCAGTATCAAATCTTATATTCCAAGATCGATATGCTTGTTTCAGTCCATAAATGGACCGATTAAGCTTGCAGACCTTTTTCTCTTGATCTTGTTCAATGAATCCTTTTGGTTGTTTCATGTAGATAGTCTTTTCAAGATTACCATTCAAAAAGGCAGTCTTGACGTCCATTTGCCATATCTCATAGTCATAATATGTGGCTATAGAAAAGAGAATCTTGATAGACTTTAATATGACAACAAGTGAGAAAGTTTCTTCATAGTTCACTCTCTCAACCTGGGTATAACCCTTTGCCACAAGTCTAGCTATAAAGGTTTGTACCTTTCCATCTACACCTCTTTTCCTCTTGTAGATCCATTTACAACCTATAGGTTTTACCCCATCAGGTTGATCTATAAGCTCCCAAACAGATTTGAAATACATGGACTCCATTTCTTGACTTATGGCTTTAATCCATACATCCTTGTCAACATCTTCCATTGCTTGCTTATAAGGCAATGGATCCTCAACACCATCATCAGACATGATGTTTTGGGCTTTTGTTAAACCCATGTAGCGTACAGGTGAGTTCATAACCCTCCCACTATGTCGAGGCAATCTCAACTCATGAAATGGATGACTAGATGAACTGACATCAACAACCCTTGTTGATCTATCAGCCTATTCAACAACTCTTGTTGAAGTCTCAGCAGTCTCATTAGAAATCTCACTTAAAACAATTCACGGAGACAATTGGTAGTTGGAGATATGACTCTTAGAATCGGTACTGGTAAGGTCATTTCAATTGTTTCCGTAGGCAGCCTTAAGTTATTTTTGGACAAGAAATGATATATGTTATTGGATGACGTGTATGCAGTTCCCAATATCAAGATGAACATAATTTATGTTTCTTGTCTAATTGAACAAAATTATTTTCTATCCTTCTCTGAAAATAAAGTGTTTATTTTTAATAATGGAATGGAGCTAGGCTTTGGTTCAATGGAAAATACCTTGTATGTACTAAGGTTCATCCATCTCAAGAGTTGAGATTGCCTCGACGTAGTAGAAAGGTTATGAACCCATTTGTACGCTACATGGGTTTGACAGAAGCCCAAGACATTATAACTGATGATGGTGTTGAGGATCCATTGTCTTATAAACAAGCAATGGAAGATGTTGATAAGGATGAATGGATTAAAGTCATGAATCAAGAAATGAAGATTATGTACTTCAATTTTGTTTGGGAGCTTATAGATCAACTTGATGGGGAGTCGCAAGTGGATCTACAAGAGAAAAAGAGGTGCAGATAGAAAGGTACAGACCTTTAAAACTAGACTTATGGCAAAGGGTTATACCTAGGTTGAAGGAATGGACTATGAAGAAACTTTCATGCGTTTTGTCATGTTAAAGTTTATTAGAATTCTCTTGTCCATAGCCACGTATTATGATTATGAAATCTGGCAAATTGACGTCAAGACTTCTTTTTTGAATGACAATCTTGAAGAGACCATCTACATAAATTAACCAAAATGATTCATTGAACAAGATCGAGAGAAAAAAGTTTGCAAGCTTATTTGGTCTATTTATGGACTAAAACAAACATCTCGATCTTAGAATATAAGATTTGATACTGCAATCAAATCTTATGCCTTTGATCGGAATATTGATGAGCCTTGTGTTTACAAGAAAATCATCAATAACTAAATAGCTTTCCTCGTGCTGTATGTGGATGATATCTTACTCATTGGGAATGATGTAGGATTTTTTACTGATATAAAGAAATGGTTGGCCGCCCAATCCTAAATGAAAGATTTGGGAGAGACACGGTTTGTTTTAGGGATTTAGATCATTAGGGATCGTAAGATTAAAAAGTTGGCCTTGTCTCAAACATTGTATATTGATAAGATGCTTGTCAAATATTCGATGCACAATTCCAAGAAGAGTTTATTACCTTTCAGGTATGGAATTGTATTGTCTAAGGAACAGTACCCTAAGACTTCTCAAGAGATTGAGACAATGAGACGAATTCCCTATGCATCGGCTGTCGGTAGCCTTATGTATGCAATATTATGTACCATACCTGACATTTGCTATGTAGTAGAGATTTTCAGTAGATATCAATCTAATCCAAGATTAGCTCATTGAACAGTGATCAAAATAATCCTCAAGTACCTTCGGAGAACGAGGGACTATATGCTTGTGTATGGAGATAAAGATTTGATCTTTAAAGGATACACAGACTTTAACTTTCAGACTGATCGAGATCCTCAGAAATCCACATCAGGTTTAGTGTTTACTTTAAATGAAGAAGCTATAGTTTGGTGGAGCATCAAGCAAGGATGCATCATAGACTTTACTACGGAAGTCGAATATGTAGCTACTTGAGAAGTTGCTAAAGAGGTTATTTGACTTAAGAAGTTTCTTACTGATTTGGAAGTTGTTCCAAATATGTCCTTGCCCATCATACTTTATTGTGGTAACAATGGTGTTATGGAAAATTCTAAGGAACCTAGGAGTCATTAAAGAGACAAACATATTGAGCAGAAATATCACTTAACTCGAGAGATTGTGCAACGAGGTGACGTGATTGTCATGAAGATTGCTTCAAAGCACAATGTTGCTGATCCGTTTACAAAGGTTCTCATGGCTAAAGTGTTAGGGGGCCATCTAAAAAGTATAGGTCTATGGGATATGTGGCATATTGTCTAGGGCAAGTGGGAGATGTTACTAGGGTATAATGAATGCCCTAGTTTATTGTATTTTATACTTTATACTTTAGTTGTATTGTACATTTCATTCCCCTAGCTTTAGGACAAGTGGGAGGTTGTTAGGATTGGTGTCCTAAATCTCTCTTGTATTCTTATAGTTTGTAAACTTTGTATAAACAAATTGTTATTATATGAGCATACACTCAATCCAATAAACAAAAATCCTAGGTTAGTTTATGTAATTTATAAATGTATGTAGAGATATATAGGTGGATCACGTTTAAATGATAACCTAAATGGTCTGTAGTAGATGGATAAGGTTGGGTACCTTATCCTAGTGATACTACGGATATGACCCATTTTTTAATTGTTACAAAGTGTTGTAAAGTACTACAATTTATCTGATCCTGATCATTCATGTAGAGACATGTGAGTGAGGGTATCCTATACAAAGAGTTTGTATAAGACTGGACCACGAATTGAATAGTCTCATTATATAACGACGTTAATAGTAGAGACTTACATTTCACCAGGATGACCATAGGTGACATGACTTGAATCCTGAGTGAGTTGTGAACTCCTACCTATAAGCACCGAGCAGGAGATCCATGTTCGCCAACTCAATATGGCCACGCTTTTTGGGGATCATCTGAGGGGAGTAAAAAACTAATGGAAATAGCAAGCAATTAGTGGGAGAAATATGGATCATTAACCATTATAATTTCATCAATTTAGAACTAATCAAGCATGTTCATATTAGAAAAGGAAGGTTTCATAAAAAACTCAATCTTTGAAAGACATTGAACTTCAAAATCACTTGATTCTCTTTAGTAACCAAGTAGACCATCCTCTTGGACCTTAGATTGGATTGTGGTATCCCAAACAAGCTTAAATTGAGGGAATTATTTGGAGAAAGGCAGGTTGTTCTTCAAGTTTTTAGAACACTTCTTCAAAACATAAAAACCAGAGAAATCTTGCTTGCATGGCACCTCATCTGAGCTGAAGGCTGCTCAGTTTTAACTAACCATGCAATTTCATTTCCTTAAGTGTAAACAGCTCCTACTTGGAGTAATTAGTGGAATTTGGTGAGTTTTGTGGGAAAACCCACTCCATGGGTTTTCAACATATCAAATGAAATTTTAAAAAATTAAAATAATTAAATTAAAAAATCTCTTTTAATTTTGAAACTTATTTTCAAAATTAATATTAAATTAATTAATATGAAAATTTCATTAAATTTTATACATTTCAAAATTAATTTTCAAATAAAATAATTTTCAAATAAAATCAATTTTCAATAATTAATTAAACAATTTAATTAATTATATTAATTTAATATTAAATATTAAAATAATAAAACACCAATTCCACAAACATGTACCTCTCTTTAAATCAAATTTAAATATTATTCAATTCTTCAATTTCGTTTAATTTAATAATTAAACATGTAATTACGTCATATATAAATACTAATTCCCTTAATTCGAATTTGAACCTTTCAAATTAAATTTATCACTTTATTCTATGGTTTATTTCGTCTGTGAGTTAGTAGAGGAACCTAATGGATCTACAGATCATGAGCTCCAACGATCCGAGATGAAGCGGTTAAATTCTTTAAACCGAATTAATCAATATCCATTAACTACTGGATCGCTCCACTAAAACCCAGTAGTTGCATTCTTCTCACTATAGATATAACTGTGTCCACTCAATATAACCATAATTATTAAGTTAACCATTCACAAGTTGTTCATAATAACGGTTGGGTCAAATATTGTTTTACCCCCGAGATTATATCTTGCTCCTTAAGTTCCACCGATCCTCTAATAAACAATTGGTTTGTGATCCAATCACCAAACTGAGTCCCTTTCGAGCCAATGAGAGAATGAGGCCCCTTGTTCAAGATTTGGAATCAGTACTTAAGAGAACAAGCTCTCTACTAACCCTAAAGGTGGGTAGGAGGGAATTCCGTCTTGCACCCTATGTCCCCAACTATCTACTCGGTCTTACCCTTAAAATAGGAGGTTTATTGAGCCGGCGCTATAGAGCCAATCCTCACCTATGCAAGTCTAAGGATAATCCTGAATAAAAAGGAGTTTATAGTTAGCTTAGGATTAAGGTCGAGTTACCTAGGTCATTGATTTGAAATAGTCAGCCTTATGTTGGGTTGTATATCCTAAAATTTACAGTTTGTAATGTTAAACATATTCTATTATCAATAAAGATGTTATTGATGTTTATTCAATAAAACTGTTATTGAATATGTAAATTGCACTTGTAAAGACTAAAACCAATAAACTAAAGATCCATGACTATTATATGAATACTTGAACTTTATGTGGCTACATAAAGATGGATTAAGTTCGAGTAAATAGTCAAAACGGTCTACAGTATATGAATAAGGTTGAGTGTCTTATTCTGGTAACACTATTGGATGCGACCCACTCTGTAGTTGTTATAATTTGTTGTAAAGTGCTACAAACGAAGTGATCCTGATTCGTTCATGTAGTGATATGAGGAGTAGGGGCGTCCTATGCAATGAGTTTCCATAAGATTGGACCAAGAAATAAATCACTCTTACTTTATAACATTGTTTACTGTTTAAGACTGACTGTTTCAATTCGATGACCTAGGTAACTCGACCTTAATTCTGAGCTAGCTATGAACTCCTATTTATTCGGGATTATTCTTAGATTTGCATAAATGAGGGTTGACTCAAGATTGCCGACTCAATAAGCATCCCATTTTAGGGGTAAGATTGGATAGATAGTTGGGGCCATAGGGTACAAGACGGAATTTACACCTACCCAATTAGAGATAGTAGAAAGGTTGTTCTCTTAAGTACTAAAACCAGGTTTTGAACAATGGGCCCCACCCTCTCATTGGCTCGAGAGGGACTCGGTTTAGTGATTAGATCGCAAACCAATTGATCATTAGAGGATCAGTGGGACTTAAGGAACAAGATGTAATTTCGGGGGTAAAACAACATTTGCAGCCGATATTTCGAACAACATGTGAATGGACGACTTACTAATTATGGTTAAATCAAGTGGACAGAAATATATCTACAGTGAGAAGTGTGCAACTACTGAGCTATAGTGGTGTGTCTCGGTAGTTAACGAATATTGATTAATTTGGTTTAAAGAGTTTAGCCAATTAATCTCAAATCGTTGAAGCTCATGATCTGTAGGTCCATAAGGTCCCTCTACTAGTTCATAAATCTTGGATTAGTATATTGAGTGAATTTGATGCGTTCAAATTTAATTTGGAAATTAAATTTGAAGTGTTCAAATTTTAAAATAGGATTTGAATTTGAGTTGTTCAATTTCAAATTAGGGTTTGGATAATTATCTTCGATATAATTAACGTTTAATTTATCGAAATTAAACGTAATTAGAGAGAATAAAATATTTAAATGTTGATTTAAATAGTAATTACATGAGTAGGATTCATGTATGTTCGTTGCTATCGTGATTCGAGCTAGGAGTGTATTGTATAAAATAATTTGGAAAAATAAGTTTTAAGTATGAATGACGCATTGATGCTTTGATCCTTTAAATTAAACGTAATGCATTGGTGTGTTAGAGATGTTCAACAGAACGCACGACACTCCTCTATTGACGTTCAAGTTTTCCTAAATCAGACCCAAGTATAAATCCAATTTAGGTTCCTGGTAAGTCCAGGATTGAACTCAGGGATTCAGATTAAGCTAACGCAGACCTTGCATTGTAGCTGTTGTATGGATATCCTAAATGTATGGAGAAATGTGTTATTTACACTAAGGTGTTGTTTGTGTGCAAGAAGATACAAAAGAGTTGAGTAGAGAATGATGGGTTGTTTGGAAATGGATTTTAGTGCAAGTGGTATGTGTCGATCTAAGATGAATGTACACGAACTAAAATGTGATGAATGAGATGATTTGTTTATCTTTGTTTATGCATTAGACTTTATTCAACACTTTTCAATGTGAGTAACATACAAAACCTATCTCTAGGATGCATGCGTTAAACACATGATGCAATAAACACCAGTAAGTCTATCTCTAGATGTACTATACATTCTTACTTGATGCTGGCTTACTTATTCTCTCGAATTGTCTAAGCTAAAGATGCTTTTACCAATTTCTGGCTTAAGCGTTTGAAATGGAATTTTGCATGAAGTATAGATACATCCAACATAAACAAGAAATAAACAATGGAAAAGTGTGATAGATCAAATATGTGAATTTATAAAGAAGCAGATTGTCTTTACAAAAGCAATACTTAATCAGATGAAATGATGAAAGCGATAATAAGATGAAAGGAAATGATTCAAGCCACAAAGTACAATCTCTTGTCCTGTTTGGCTCGATTCTAGTTGTGTACAATCACTTGTATAAGAATTGGACGAAGTGTCTCTCTCAAGCTTGGCTTCCTCCGTTCCTTGATCGGTGGTGGTGGTGGTTCTCTTCCCTTCTGCTCTTCTTAGCACCACAGCACAGCTCTAAAGATCTAAAACTACGACTAAGCTAATACTGAGAGTGCGAACTTGAAATTTTCTAAACTTCTAACTCTGGAGGGATTTCTTCTATTTATAGGCGTTGATCTTCTCCAGCTTAATGATGGGCAGCATTAAAGTCCATGCCCTGGTCAGCCGCCTGACACTCAGAAGCTTTTCAGACGCCGCCCGCTGCAGGTGCCCATGCTTGCAAGTGGTGATTTGACACAAACAGCTTGAATCAATGAATCTTCCTTGTGTTGAATCCCTCCGACGCATGGCNCCCTGGTCAGCCGCCTGACACTCAGAAGCTTTTCAGACGCCGCCCGCTGCAGGTGCCCATGCTTGCAAGTGATTTGACACAAACAGCTTGAATCAATGAATCTTCCTTGTGTTGAATCCCTCCAACGCATGGCCCATGCGTTAGAACTTTGCCTGCGACACTTTTTAATCATGCGTTAGCCTCTTGTTGAAATCCTACAATATAATGCGTTAGTGCCGCAGTATTTTAGTAATAAACATTTTTTTGCATGAGTTTGCTAATGTTCGAGTAATTCCATGTGTTTCTTCTAAAAATGAGGAAAATTTATCATTAAAAACCTTAATTGTTCCAACTTAAGAGCCACAATAAGTTGTATTTCTACAAGTTATCAAATTAGTCTTGCATTCTTCTTGTTTTTTGCCTTAAGTAATCCCTTAGAACCTTGTTTTGTTGTTGAAGACCTTCAATGGATGTGGCCAATGGTCTGAGTTGATCACTAATGAAAGTTTTCAACTCCTTAATGTCAGTGCTGCGTTGTGGCGGTGTTGGCTCTTCACTTCTTTCAACTGGGTCTTCAAAATTTTCTGCGTTACTCGACCCTAACCCAGTTGGTTCAAAAATGACTGGAGGAGGCACAAAAATGGGAATTGGAATTGGTGAGGGCGAAGGAAGGGGACAAGGGATGTATTGATCTACATCGGTAGGCTCTTGGTGTGTTGGATCAAGACTCCCTTCTTGCGGGACCACTGGTGAGTTTTGGAGAGTGAGGGTTAGGTATGGCCGCGCTTCTTCATCCATAAGTGCAAGCTCTGCTTCGTAATCTTCATTCTCTGAAGCTTCATCACTGTGTTTAATTATCCGGACGCGTCTTCTTTTGGGGTGCGTTTGGAGGATTGAGGTCTGGCTGCCACTTCCTTGCGAGGTAGGGCAAGCTGATGCGGTAAACCGCGAAGCAAATGCCTAATTAACTTGATGTCCATCAGACTGTCGATCTTTTCATAATCATCCCCCAGAGGGAAGCCCCCGCGTTCACACAGTGCGCAGATCAGCCATGGAAAATAAAGTTGTCCTCGTGGTTTGGTTTTGATGGCTTCGATATGATCCCTTATTATTCTCCCTACATCTAGAGGGATGCACTGCATGATACAGTAGGTAGCCAAGACGCGTTCTTTTGACAATGGTTCATCATGCGTTATAGGCATGATACTTTTCTTAATCAGATAATACCATAAATTCGCGTTTGGCTTCAGGTTCCTGGAAGCTAACATCTTTGCTCCATTCCTTCATGTTTGCCATTTGCTTCCAGGCTTGGCTACCACTCTTAACGTATCTTCAACTTGGCTCGGAGTTGGTTGCTCCAAGATGCGGTTGCCTTCTGCGTCCGGATTACTCGTGATATTGAACACTTCATTGATCTTATCGACTGAGAAGAGCACCAATACCCCCATCAACAAATGTTGTAGTTTTCTCCATGTCAAACTCACTAATGTAAAACTAGAGGACAAGGTTGGGCCAAATTCTTGTATGCCCAACGCATAGCTGACCCCAATTCATTGCTTCCACGGTTTCAAGTATGTATGCTGGCAATGGGTGGCGTTCGGGAAAGAAGTCCTTCTCTGCAAGAATATCACTGAACTGGCGCTTCCTTCCTGTGGTCTTTCTAGGTAACGCGTTGGTTACCTTGCGCTTGCCCGCCTCATGTGCCTTGGCTTCCCGTGCCAGCTCCCTTAATTTGTTTTCCAATTCCCTTTGGAGAGCTGACTTCCTTCGCCCCTGCCTTGCAGGCTGATAATGTTCCAATTCCTTCTCTAACGTGTTGTGCCTTGAGTAGCTTCCACGCGTTGCATCCTCAGGACCGGATGCAGACTACTCATCTTCTTCCTCCAAGATAAATTTTCTCTTTCTCGTCACTCGCTTTGCTTTTGAAGGCCCTTCATTCGCGTTAGTTTAGCGAGATTGCGATGTGTCTGGGCCAACTCCCCTTTCTTCATCTTCTTCATCTTCTTCATCTAACTCCGCTTCGAGCATAATTGCATAGCAATCCATTTCATCCATTTCAAGTGATGCATTGGGTGGGTTAGAACGCATCACTTGTTCTTCTTTTGGCCTTGATTCAGACTTGCCAAGATAGCTCCGAACACTTCTTGCTCGTCCCTCCGAGCCAATTCCGCTAGTTCTTCGAGGTTTCGCTCTGACACAGGACTATCAGAGCTAGGCCTTGGTGGAGTGAATAGTGGGGTGCCTGATGGGGTATGTGGCGACCCAGGGGATGAGATGATGATGGGTGAATGCAGCGGTTGGCTGGACGTATCTGCTTCAATTGGGTAGATGGTGGCCAAGGCTTGTATAGACAGTGGAGAAGGTGGACGCACGACGAGCGATGGTGCGTTATAGAGGTAGGCTGGGATGGGGCCATGCGTTGCACCCACCGGAGTGATATTTGGAATGAATGGTGGTGGGGCGGGCTTGGTATATGGTTTCTTAGCAGCCACGGAGGACGAAGGGCACTGTTACCTTAGTTTTGAAGGGGTTTTAGGTTTTGGTTTTGCGATAGTTTTGGGCTTTTGGGTGGTTTTAGAAGGGTTTGTGGTAGCTTTGGTGGGTTTCGACCGAGATGGTTGCTGGGAGGTGGAAGATGGCCCGCCGTGTAGAGGCTTGGTAGGAATGGAGGTTTTTGAGGTTTGTCGAGGGCTTGGAGGGGGTGATATTGAAACAGACGAGGAAGAGAAAGAGCTTACCGACGACATGTCTCCAAAGCTCATTGATTGATTCTGGCTATCGGACGCTGAAGACATCGTCGTCGAAGAGTGACTGGAGAAATGATCAAACGATGGTGAAGGTGAGAGACGCTAGGGTTTTTTTTTCCTTTTCTTTCGTAGAGGGCTTGAAGTCGATGGAAGAAGAAGAAAATGAAGGGTTTCAACTTTTATAGGTTTGGAGAGAGAGGGTGATGACGTCAGGCGGCGCCTGACGTCCGCATTTAATGCAAAGTCGAAGGGACGTGTCTTTGACTTCCAAGCACTCGAGTGTTTTACATTTTCGAGACGCGTCCTTTCGACTTGGGCCATGCATTAGACTTAAGTCTAACGCGTCCGTTTATTCCCATCCCTATTATACACAACTTTTTATTTTATTTTATTTTATTTAAAAAAAATAGGTAATTCTCTAACTACGAAAGCAATCAAATTCAACAATAAATCTTAAAACGCAAAGATAGGCAAACAAAGTAAATTCAAACACAGTGATAAAATACAAAATGCAAAAGGAATGAGGAAAGAGGAAGTGTCCCTGGAATATGTGTCGATGTGAATGCAGGGATTCTTTGACGCAAGCCTCAGTTGGCTTCATGTAATTCGAGAGATGACTTTTGTCGTTCTATGCCATCTTCAAAGTAAGGCTTCACTCTTTGCCCATTTACTTTGAATGCATTTGTGCCATCCTCTCGCGTTAATTCTACAGCTCCTTGGGGAAAGATTGTTTTGATAATGAATGGTCCTGACCACCTTGACTTTAATTTTCTTGAGAACAAACGCAATCATGAATTGAATAATAAAACTTTTTGGCCAACAACAAACTCTTTCTTACTAATGCGTTGGTTGTGCCAACGTTTGGTCTTCTCCTTTTAGAGCTTGTTGTTCTCGTATGCGTTCAACCGCCACTCCTCAAGCTCATTGAGCTGAAGTTTGCGTTGATCGCCCGTGATGTCCAAGTTTAAATTCAGCTTCCTTACGGCCCAGAAAGCTTTGTGCTTTAACTCTAGGGATAGGTGACAAGCTTTTCCAAATACTAAAGAGTATGAAGACATACCTATGGGGGTTGTGTAGGCAGTCCTGTAGGCCTAGAGTGCTTCATCCAGCCTCTGTGCCCAGTCTTTCTGCGATGCGTTGACAAATTTTTCCAGTATTGATTTTATTTTCCGATTTGATACCTCAGCTTGACCGTTCGTTTGTGGGTGGTATGCGGTAGCGATCTTGTGCCTAACATTATATTTGGCAAGTAACTTAGAAATGATGCGGTTAATGAAATGCGTACCTTCGTCACTTATCGGGGCTCTTGGCGTTCCAAAGCGTATGAAAATGTTCCTGGTAAGAAACTTAGAAATAGTCTATGCATCATTTCTAGCACAAGCTATTGCTTCTACCCACTTTGATATGTAATCTACTGCAAGCAAGATATATTGTTGACTGCAGGATAGGGGAAAAGGTCCCATAAAATCAATGCCCCAGACATTAAATAATTAAACTTTAAGAATATTGTTCAAGGGAATTATGTCCCTTGTTGAGATATTCCCGGTGCGTTGGCAAGGGTCACACTTACGAACATACTCCCTCGCATCTTTGAAGAGGGTGGGCCAGAAGTATCCGCTTTGAAGAATCTTAGCAGCGGTTCTTTGCCCTCCGAAATGCCCTCCATAAGAAGAGTCATGACACTCAGCCAGGATGCGTTGTGTCTCTTCCTCCGGAACGCATCGACGCATGATGGAGTCGGGGCCTTGTTTATAGAGAAACAGTTCATCTCAAAAATAAAATTTGTTGTCGTGTACTAACCGTTTATTCTGCNATGATGGAGTCGGGGCCTTGTTTATAGAGAAACAGTTCATCTCAAAAATAAAATTTGTTGTCGTGTACTAACCGTTTATTCTGCTGAGTGTTGAAGTTTTCAGGGAACTGCTTGGTAGTTAAGTAATTAACTATGTCTACGTACCAAGGTTCCCTGCCTTCAACTCTGAACAAGCTTTCATCAGGAAATGAATCTTTGATTTCATTTTCTTGGTCTTGTATTTCCTAATTTTTTAATCTGGACAGGTGGTCAGCCACCTGATTCTCAGTTCCCTTTCTGTCCTGAATATCGATGTCAAATTCTTACAATAGCAGCACCTATCTTATTAATCTTGGTTTCGCGTCCTTTTTACTCATCAGGAACTTTATGGCTGAGTGATCTGTATAGATGGTTGCTGATGCACCAACTAAATAAGATCTAAACTTCTCGATGCCAAACATTACAACCAACATTTCTTTTTCCGTGGTTGTGTAGTGTTTCTGAGAGTCGTTCAGTGTCTTGGACGCATAAGAGATGAGGTGTATCAAATTTCCTTTCTTCTGCCCCAGCATGGTACCTACTGCAACATCACTTGCGTCGCACATGAGAATAAAACGTTGCGTCCAATTCGGTGCTATTAGTACCAGAGTTGTAGTCAATGCATATTTCAGTGTTTCAAACGCATCACAACAGTCGTCATTGAAATCGTAGGGCTAGTTCGCTTCTAATAATGCGCTCAGAGGTCGCGCAATTTGAGAAAATCCTCTAACGAACCTTCGGTATAAGCCAATATGTCCTAGAAAACTTCATAGAACTTTGACATTTGATGGTGGTGGAAGTTTAGCTATGACATTTATCTTGGCTTCATCAACTTCCAACCCAGCTTTAGATACCTTGTGGCCTAAGACAATTCCTTCAGTCACCATTAAGTGACATTTTTCTTAATTCAGCACAAGGTTTGTTTCCTCGCATTGAGCGAGGACAGCCTCTAAATTATCTAAGCATGATTGGAATGAGTCTCCAAAGACTGAAAAATCATCCATGAAGACTTCAACGGTCTTTTCCAAGAAGACAGAGAAAATTACCATCATACACCTTTGAAATGTTCCAGGTGCGTTGCATAGCCCAAAGGGCATGCGCCTGAACGCGAATGTTCCAAAGGGACAAGTAAAGTCTTTTCCTGATCTTCTGGGTCAATTAAAATCTGATTATATTCAGAATATCCATCAAAGAAGCAATAAAATTCTTTTCCAGCCAGACTGTCAAGCATTTGGTCAATGAAGGGAACGGGGAAGTGGTCATTCTTTGTTACCACGTTGAGCTTCCTATAGTCCATACAGATGCGCCAGCCCGTGACAGTCCTTGAAGGAATGAGCTCATTATTGCTATTGACTATCACTATTGTTCCCCCTTTCTTGGGAACGCATTGGACTGGGCTTACCCAGCTACTATCAGATATAGAATAGATCATTCTTGCGTCCAACCATTAGATTTCTTTCTTGACCACTTCCTTCATTATGGGGTTCAGCCTTCTTTGAGGCTCAATTGATCCCGACTTCCCTTCTTCCAGCCTGATTTTATGCATGCAATAAGATGGGCTGATGCCACGGATGTCCGCTAGTGTCCAACCTATTGCACACATGTGCTTTTGCAGCATCTGCAAAAGAGAATGTTCGTTAGGCTCGATAAGATTCGCAGAAATGATTACAGGTAAAGTTTTATTTGTTCCAAGGAAAGCATATTTAAGGTGACTAGGTAACGGTTTCAACTCGAGTTCTGGTGGTTCCTCTAGTGATGGACGCGTTGGTTTCGTCCGCCGCTCACTCAGATTTGGCAGCTCAGGTTCTTTCACGTTTTCCTCCAACGCGAGGACCTCGCACACTTGGGTCACTTCTTCTTCAGGCAACTCTATTCTGTTCAGTTGACATTCTTCACTGTCCGGGAACTTTAATGCATTTAACACATTNAGGTTCTTTCACGTTTTCCTCCAACGCGAGGACCTCGCACACTTGGGTCACTTCTTCTTCAGGCAACTCTATTCTGTTCAGTTGACATTCTTCATTGTCTGGGAACTTTAATGCGTTTAGCACATTAAACTTCACTTCCTGATTGTCTACGCGCATAGTCAATTCTTCTTTATGCACGTCTATTAACACTTTCCCAGTGGCTAGAAAGGGACGTCCAAGAATAATTGGTACATCCCTGTCTGCTTCATAGTCCAAGATGATAAAATTCGCTGGGAATATGAAGTTGTCAACTTTTACCAGAACGTCTTCAATCTTTCCTTTTGGGTACTTGATTGTTTTGTCAGCGAGTTGAAGAGTAACAAAAGTGGGTTGTGCTTCACTAATTCCCAATTTCTTGAAGATTTAGAGTGACATGAGATTAATGCTTGCTCCCAAATCGCACAATGCATGTCCCACATCTAACCCTCCGATCGAGCACGGGACTGTGAAGCTCCCAGGGTCCTTCTGTTTCTTGGGTAGTTTGTTGCTTACTAACGCATTGCACTCCTGCGTTAGCGCAATTACCTCCGTCTCGCTGACTCTTCTTTTCTTTGTCAAAATGTCCTTAAAAAATTTGACATATTTTGGCATTTGCTCCAAGGCCTCTACAATTGGAATATTGATATGCAATTGCCTCAGGAGTTCAAGAAAATGCTTAAATTGTTGTTCATCAATATTTTTCATTAAGCGTCTAGGGAATGGTGCGTTCAGCGGCACCGCAGGTTTTTCTGCGTTAGACGTGCTTGGCTCTGAATGACTTGTGGTTTCAGCCGTTCTTTCTTCTTGATATTCTAATACCATTTAACGTGTGTTGTGTTCTTTTGAAGGATTGTTGTTTCTTGGATTCATGGTTCTTTCTTCAAGAGCTTTGCCATTTCGCAATGTCACCGCGTGACATTGCTCCTTTCCATCGTTATTCTCAGGGGTTTCAGTGTTGCTAGGCAAAACTTCAGGCTGCCTATTCTTCAACTCACTCACTATCTGCCCCACTTGTATCTCCAGGTTTCTGATAGACGACGCCTGGCTTTTAAGCAACGTGTTATTCTGGGCGATGTACTCCTTTAATAGGTTCTCAAGCAGAGATCCTGAACTTGACGCCTGACCTTCTCTATTAAAGGATTGTTGGTGTGGCTGATGCGTTGGCTGGAATGCAGGCGGCAGTCCTTGCCTTTGCTGTTGGTTCGCCCTTGGGTGGTGCTCTTGTTGATTTCTTGTCCAAGAAAAATTTGGATGGTTCCTCCATCCGGGATTATATGTATTTGAAAATGGGTTGTTTTTAATGAAGCATACTGATTGCGGATTTTGTGGGCAATCAGCGTAGGAATGGGGATCTTCACAG